>NC_069499.1:687123883-687248883 GCF_027579735.1 Bombina bombina
AGTCCTGCGTGGCCACGCAGGAGCTATCAAGATCACCGAGGCCCTCTCCTGTTTGATCCTGGCTACCAGCCTGGGAATGAGAGGAAACGGTGGAAACACATAAGCTAGGTTGAAGGTCCAAGGTGCTACTAGTGCATCCACTAGAGTCGCCTTGGGATCCCTGGATCTGGACCCGTAGCAAGGAACCTTGAAGTTCTGACGAGATGCCATCACATCCATGTCTGGAATGCCCCATAATTGAGTCAACTGGGCAAAGATCTCCGGGTGGAGTTCCCACTCCCCCGGATGGAATGTCTGACGACTCAGATAATCCGCTTCCCAGTTTTCCACACCTGGGATGTGGATCGCAGATAGATGGCAGGAGTGATCCTCCGCCCATTGTATTATTTTGGTCACTTCTTTCATCGCCAGGGAACTCCTTGTTCCCCCCTGATGATTGATATACGCAACAGTCGTCATGTTGTCTGATTGGAATCTTATGAATCTGGCCTTTGCAAGCTGAGGCCAAGCCCTGAGAGCATTGAATATCGCTCTTAGTTCCAGAATGTTTATCGGGAGAAGAGACTCTTCCCGAGACCTTAGTCCCTGAGCTTTCAAGGATTCCCAGACCGCGCCCCAGCCCACTAGACTGGCGTCGGTCGTGACAATGACCCACTCTGGTCTGCGGAAGCTCATTCCCTGGGATAGGTGGTCCAGGGTTAGCCACCAACGGAGTGAATCTCTGGTCTTCTGATCTACTTGAATCACTGGAGACAAGTCTGTATAATCCCCATTCCACTGTTTCAGCATGCACAGTTGTAATGGTCTTAGATGAATTCGCGCAAAAGGAACTATGTCCATTGCTGCAACCATCAACCCTACTACTTCCATGCACTGAGCTATGGAAGGACGTGGAACAGAATGAAGAACTTGACAAGAGCTTAGAAGTTTTGACTTTCTGACATCTGTCAGAAAAATCCTCATTTCTAAGGAATCTATTATTGTTCCCAAGAAGGGAACTCTTGTTGACGGAGACAGAGAACTTTTTTCTATGTTCACCTTCCATCCGTGAGATTTGAGAAAGGCCAGAACGATGTCTGTATGAGCCTTTGCTTTTGAAAGGGACGACGCTTGTATTAGAATGTCGTCCAAGTATGGTACTACTGCAATGCCCCTTGGTCTTAGAACCGCTAGAAGGGACCCGAGTACCTTTGTGAAAATCCTTGGAGCAGTGGCTAATCTGAATGGGAGGGCCACAAACTGGTAACGTTTGTCCAGAAAGGCGAACCTTAGGAACTGATGATGTTCTTTGTGGATAGGAATATGTAGGTACGCATCCTTTAGATCCACGGTAGTCATAAATTGACCTTCCTGGATAGTGGGTAGAATCGTTCGAATGGTTTCCATTTTGAACGATGGTACCCTGAGAAATTTGTTTAGGATCTTTAAATCCAGAATTGGTCTGAAGGTTCCCTCTTTTTTTGGAACTACGAACAGATTTGAGTAAAATCCCATTCCTTGTTCCGTCATTGGAACTGGGTGTATCACTCCCATCTTTAACAGGTCTTCTACACAATGTAAGAACGCCTGTCTCTTTATTTGGTTTGAGGATAAGTGAGACATGTGGAACCTTCCCCTTGGGGGTAGTTCCTTGAATTCCAGAAGATAACCCTGAGAAACTATTTCTAGCGTCCAGGGATCCTGAACATCTCTTGCCTAAGCAAAGAGAGAGAGTCTGCCCCCCACTAGATCCGGTCCCGGATCGGGGGCTACTCCTTCATGCTGTTTTGTTAGCGGTAGCAGGCTTCTTGGTCTGCTTACCCTTGTTCCAGCCTTGCATCGGTTTCCAGGCTGGTTTGGACTGCGAGGCATTACCCTCTTGTTTAGAGGATGCAGAATTAGAGGCCGGTCCGTTCCTGAAATTACGAAAGGAACGAAAATTAGACTTATTCTTGGCCTTGAAAGGCCTATCTTGTGGGAGGGCGTAGCCCTTTCCCCCAGTGATGTCTGAGATAATCTCTTTCAATTCTGGTCCAAAGAGAGTTTTACCCTTGAAGGGGATGTTAAGCAATTTTGTCTTGGATGATACATCTGCTGACCAAGACTTCAGCCAAAGCGCTCTGCGCGCCACAATTGCAAACCCTGAATTTTTCGCCGCTGATCTAGCTAATTGCAAAGCGGCATCTAAAATAAAAGACTTAGCCAACTTAAGTGCGTGAACTCTTTCCATAACCTCCTCATATGGAGTCGCTCTACTGAGAGACTTTTCTAGTTCCTTGAACCAGAACCACGCTGCTGTAGTGACAGGAACAATGCACGAAATGGGTTGTAGAAGGTAACCTTGCTGTACAAAAATCTTTTTAAGCGAACCCTCCAATTTTTTATCCATAGGATCTTTGAAAGCACAATTATCCTCGATAGGAATAGTAGTGCGCTTGTTTAGAGTAGAAACTGCCCCCTCGACCTTAGGGACTGTCTGCCATAAGTCCTTTCTGGGGTCGACCATAGGAAATAATTTCTTAAATATAGGAGGGGGGACAAAAAGGTATGCCGGGCTTCTCCCAATCCTTATTCACTATGTCCGCCACCCGCTTGGGTATAGGAAAAGCGTCGGGGTGCACCGGAACCTCTAGGAACTTGTCCATCTTGCATAATTTTTCTGGAATGACCAAGTTGTCACAATCATCCAGAGTAGATAACACCTCCTTAAGCAGTGCGCGGAGGTGCTCTAATTTAAATTTAAATGTCACAACATTAGGTTCAGCCTGTTGAGAAATTTTTCCTGAATCTGAAATTTCCCCATCTGACAAAACCTCCCTCATGGCCCCTTCAGATTGGTGTGAGGGTATGACAGAACAATTATCATCAGCACCCTCCTGCTCTTCAGTGTTTAAAGCAGAGCAATCGCGCTTTCTCTGATATGCAGGCATTTTGGATAAAATATTTGCTATGGAGTTATCCATTACAGCCGTCAATTGTTGCATGGTAATAAGCATTGGCGCGCTAGAAGTACTAGGGGCCTCCTGCGTGGGCAAAACTGGTATAGACACAGAAGGAGATGATGTAGAACCATGTCTACTCCCTTCATCTGATGAATCATCTTGGGCAACTTCATTATCTGTGACAGTACTGTCCTTACATTGTTTGGACGCTATGGCACAATTATCACACAATTTTGAAGGGGGAGACACATTGACTTTCATACATATAGAACATAGCTTATCTGAGGGCACAGACATGTTAAACAGGCTTAAACTTGTCAATAAAGCACAAAAACAGTTTTAGAACAAAACCGTTACTGTCTCTTTAAATTTTAAACAGAGCACACTTTATTACTGAATATGTGAAAAAATATGAAGGAATTGTTCAAAATTTACCAAACTTTCACCACAGTGTCTTAAAGCATTAAAAGTATTGCACACCAATTTTCAGAGCTTTAACCCTTAAAATAACGAAACCGGAGCCGGTTACAGATTTAACCCCTATACAGTCCCAGCTACAGCCTTTGCTGTGACTTTACCAAGCCCAGAGGGGAATACGATACCAAATGACGCCTTCTAGGAACTTTTCCAACTACTTTCAGGTCCTCACACATGCATCTGCATGTCTTGCTCTCAAAAACAACTGCGCAGTAATGGCGCGAAAATGAGGCTCAGCCTACAACTGGGAAGGCCCTTCCTGACTGGAAAAGGTGTCTAACATAGTGCCTGACGTTAAAAAACGTTCCCCAAGTTTATAAGTGTGAATTATCAGCATAAACATGTATAAAATGTCCAAATAAAGCAATCGATTTAGCCCATAAAAGTGTCTACCAGTTTTATAGCCCATATTAAGCCCTTTATTCTGTTTGAGACTAAGAAAATGGCTTACCGGTCCCCATGAGGGGAAATGACAGCCTTCCAGCATTACACAGTCTTGTTAGAAATATGGCTATAACAAACAAAAGTTCCACACTGAAATAGAGCTTTACGTGCTGTCGACTTACCGCGTCCGGTCCTAGGGAGGGGTTTCTTCTGTGGTTAGTCTGCGGTCTGCAACCTGATCAGCGGGCGTCCGCAATCCGTATCCGTATGCCGACTTTCTTCTCCTCAGCCCCAAATTGAGCTCCTTGGTTTCGTCGACAATAACCAGCTTGAACCCCCGCCCTCCTCAGACGCGTGCGGCTCCTCCTATTGGCTTGCGGCCTGTGACATCATCACCCGGTGAGTGCGCCATCCAATCCACGGGAGGGGGAGGGGAGGAGGCGCAATGCCTCAACTGTGCTCTCCGTAGGGATCCAATGATTCAAGGTAAATAAAGAAAGACAGGAGCACCAGTGGATGTGTGGATCAGCGTTTTATTCACCATAAACGCTGCAATAAAAGCACTCGAAAACATATGTCAAATTGTGAAGTGCTTCAAAAAATGAAATGAACTCCGTATTTGCTGACAGCAGCTGATTGCTCAATGGGATGTAAAGGTGGTTGAACAGCTGACGCGTTTCGGCAGTGTTGCCGTAGTCTTAGCTGAGTAAAACTTAAAAACAAGCGCCCTTTTTCAAGGGCTAACCTTCCTCCCATTGGGCAATCCGTTGAGCCAATCAGGACTATCAATAATTAAGACTATCAATAATTAACAGCTGCAAGTACTGTTTAAACCTCCGTGTTACTCCTTGTACCCAGATCTTATTAATACTTTATACAATACGATACAAATATTCTTTAAACAGAACAAAACAAATATGCCTAATTCCCTGTATATATAAATGGAAACCAAAAATGCACATATATCTTTAACTACAAGGCAGTAGAAATATCATAAAAAACATAAATACATAGGAATAAACTCCTGTCTAGTATTTAGCGTAAACCATATGTTGTATATGTGCACCTGCTAAATCAGGATTACTCTTTTTCCCTTTTCTACATGAATGTGTTAAATGCACTCTAACTATACTATAATCTATTTTATTTCATTTATTGTAGTAATGGGAATATACTGTCTAATACTTCGCTGAAGGAACCATTATATACACCCTTTAAGATGTGTATTTGAAGAACTATTTAACCTCTTTTGCCCCATTCAATATCAATAGTATCAATAGTAATGGGACTCTTGGTGTCCCTCTCAGTACCAATAATTTATCAAGTCATAGGCTGAGTTTAGTCCTGAAGGTGTCCTGGTCTTCAATTTGAAAATCCAGAACACCTCCTGTCTACCTAGGGCTTTCTCCCTGTCCCCCCCTCTAGATGGCAATGGTACATATTCAATGGCTTTCCACCTGAAACTCTCTGTGCTTTTTGAATGTTCAAGTGCGAAATGCTGCACTAGTGGTGTACTTGATTTTCCTGCTCTGATGGTAGAGAGATGCTCCCTAATCCTCGACCTGATCTCGCGTGTAGTTAACCCTACATATTGAACCTTGCATAAAATGCAGGTAACTAAGTATATCACATATTTGGACCTGCACGTGATGCATGTTTTTATTTCAAATTGTTGGCCTGTGACGGTGGACTGAAATGATTCCCCACATTCAACTTTCTCACAGGCCACACAATCTCTGTAGTTGCACCTGTGCATGCCTTTTATCACTAGCCATGCCGACCCCCCTGGGGGGCTTGTTTTGACCCTAGTGGGCGCTACTGAATTCCCAATGGTTTTGTTTCTCCTGTAGGAGAACTGACAACCCAAGCTGGATATGTTTGTTAAATCTATGGCTAGTCATACCTTAAGCAGAAAAGTCTGCTAACTGTTTCCCCCAACTGAAGTTACTTCATCTCAACAGTCCTATGTGGAAACAGCAATCGATTTTAGTTACTGTCTGCTAAAATCATCTTCCTCTCACAAACAGAATTCTTCATCCTTTTCTGTTTCAGAGTAAATAGTACATACCAGCACTATTTTAAAATAACAAACTCTTGATAGTAGAATAAGAAAACTACAACTAAACACCACATACTCTTAACCATCTCCGTGGAGATGTTGCCTGTGCAACGGCAAAGAGAATGACTGGGGTGGGCGGAGCCTAGGAGGGACTATATGGCCAGCTTTGCTGGGACTCTTTGCCATTTCCTGTTGGGGAAGAGATATTCCCACAAGTAAGGATGACGCCGTGGACCGGACATACCAATGTTGGAGAAAGGTTACTTAAACTTTGCATGTAAAACATCCTCTACAGGCCTAACTCTTATTATATTTGTGTTACTCCATATTGTTTTAGTATTAACAAGATCATATAAGTACCATACTTTGTTTGTACTATAGTATTCCTAGACCCAAAAGTGGTTCTTAGATCTACCTTAAATCCTCCATTGTCTATTATATTCCTTGCTGTTTTGTGGGTCTAAGTGTGACCCTTCTAATACCCTGGAGTTTAATTTATATATATTGAAGATGATATGTTCAATGAGTACCAATTAGTATTTGTTTGTTTAAGCACAAGTTCATTTAAAACTAAATATCTTGAATACTTTGTATAGTTACTTTTTCCCCTAGAATACGTATGCAATAAGTTAGGTTTACATGAGGCCTTGGATATTTACTGATGGGTATTCATTCACTCTATAATAAGTAAAAATAGAGGTTCTACCTTTGGCGTACATTTGGTGATAATAGTTACTTGACTCAAAGTAATGTTCCCTTATATAGGTAAAGCTTTGCTTGTTTGCCTTTTATTCAGTTTGTTTTATTTATTATCATTACTACTGACATGGTATATTGTATACTATGTATATTTGTATCCCAGATATGACCTTTTCTCATTTGCTTTGTCATTTGCTTTCTCATTTGCTTTGTAAACGCATTTGAACCTCAATAAAGACTATAAAAAAAAATATATATAATAAATAAATAAAACACACACACAACACATGATAGACACACAACACAAATAAACAAAAAAAAGTAAATAGATAATAATACTATATCCTCTCTGTGACCTCCCGCTCCTCTTTTCAACAGAAAATTCTCAAATTGTCCAAATATCCATTGTCTATTGTAGGGATTAGGGATTAGGGAGAAGTCAAAGCCTGTTGGAATGGAAGGATGTCAGCCCGAACCATTCTGATGAATGTTTTTGTATTAAATAAAGGGCTCAATATCTGTTTTTGAATAGCTAACGAGTATGTCTCAATTATTGATAACCATTTATCAAAAAACAACCTTATTTCAGCAGGAAGATTTATGTTCTGTATTTCAAATATTAGTTGTTGTAACAAAGCATTTGGAAATCCAGCAAAACTAGGAGGAGCAGAATCCTTCCACTTCCTCAAAATCATGTATCTCAACAGCATAATAAGGGTACCTATACTCTGATAATTATTAGGTCTAGTAATAACCCTATCAAAATAGAGGAGGGGGAAATAACATGATGGGGAAGGATTTTGAAATGGTCCGAATAAAGCTTATACCAAAAATTTATTTTACACAAAAGTTGTTGGACTTTTGGACAGCCCTAGAATAGATGCAAGGTATCGGCTTAATCTAATTGGCATTTAGCACAATAAAACTCTTTATTACTATAAAATTTTGCCAATTTACCAGAAGAAAGATATGGGTTATAAATTAATTTATTTTGAGATGCTTTCCATCCAATAGGAATTACTAGCTTATCCAGCAACAAGAAGCTCTGTCTAATATTTGATATTTCCAGAAAGGGAAAACATGGTAGATAGTGAGCCAATATTTTATTTAGATGTATTTGGCCCTGTTTGAAGAGCAAGATATTATATAATAGGGAGATAAAGCATTTGCCCACAGCAAACTTTCTGATAGGTTTATTAATATCAGACCAACAACAAAGCATTTCCAGATTACAATTTATAGAAATAATAAAATTACATAATTGGAAATAAGCAAATAAATTAGTTCTCTGGATTTCAAAGGTACGAATTAAATGATTAAAAAGGAGACCAATTTGCCAGTTGAAGAGAATACTTAATAGAAATATTTGAGCCCTTTAAAAGGACCAATCATTAAAGACCGAATAGTGAATTCCTTTTGTGAACTCTGGATTCGCCTGAATAGGGAGAAAAGGTGAAAGTCTAAAATCTAGATTGAGGAGCTTACACATTTTTTGCCACGCAAATAAATTATATTTTTAAACGTAATTAAGTTCAATATATTAGATGAAGAATAGCTTTTAAAGACATAGGAGAAATTATAGAATTTTATATTGCAATAGAAGCAAAGTTATTTAGGTCTGTCAACCAGTCCAGCACCATCTTGACTAAAGTGGATATATTATAAAGTTTAATACCCGGAAAAGCAAGCTAAGCATTAAACCTTCTTTGTGCTAGTTTAGAAATAGAGATGCAAACTTTTTGATTCTTCCAAAGAAATTGTGAACATGCGGAATAAAATTTATTTAGCTCTTCATTATATATGAAAAGAGGAAGGTTTTGAAGTAAGTATAGTATTCGGGGGAATTTAATAGTTTTAATTAAGTTTACCCTTGCAGATAAAGAGATGGGCAGTCGCCCAATTCTTAAGATCTGCAGTAGCTTTTTGGAACACCTGTGGAAAATTTAACTTGTACCAAAATTTAAGATTTTTGTGTAGGGCTATTCCAAGATAATCAATATACTCTGTTGTCTTAAAGGGGTGATTTAACATAACTATTTAGTAATTTTCGTATCCATAAAAGTTCACTTTTTTGAAAATGAATCTTGTATCCCGAAAAAGAACTGAAGATCATGAACATGTCTAGTAATTGAGGGATAGTTTTTTCCGTATTTTCCAAGAAAATAAATCTGCATAAAGCAAAATTAAGGAATCTACACCAAATCTTATCCCTTGTAGATCATTACGGAGCCATATAGCTAGTGGTTCAATAGAGAGATTAAAAAGTAGGGGGGACAGGGGGCAACCCTGATGTGTCCCGCAAATTAGCAGAATTCTAGGCGAGAGGCTTCCACTGATCAAGAGAGAAGAAAATGGATTCTTGTAAATCTTTAAAATAAATTGCAAAAAAAAAAAAATACCAATTAAAGTCAAACTGCTAAAGAGAAAAAAAAAAAAATAGATGGTCCCAGGCGATAGAGTGGAAAGCCTTCTCTGCATCAACTGAAAGTACAGCTATATCAGTCGACTTTCCTACTTTTTTCCCCCCTACTTTTGCATTGAATATTGGTTTTATTCCAGAAATAATTTAAAAGTGATTTCCACTTTCCGAAGATAAAGTGACATTTCTACCTTGCATGAGACCCGTTTGGTCTGGATGAATAATTTCATGTAGGCACATATTTAATCTATCCGCAAGAATAGAAGGGTGGATTTTTTTTCCCCACTGACAGATATATACTTTTATTTGCCCTCTCAACACCGCTTTCGCAGCTTCCCAATAGGTTTCAATTTTATCATAATTTTCTCATAATACTCATTAAAAAACTGAAATCTTTCCATTGCTGTGTCAATCACTTAAGTTTACCATTACCTCTTAAAAAGCGTGGAAATGAAAAAGTTAAAATTTGTACTATCTTCCAATTTAGTCACATGTAGCATAACAGAAATGATTGCATGGTCTAAGATTAATGTCGTGGATCCTTGAGTCGGATTCCAATAATATAAAATTGCTCATAGATCAAAATATAATCTATTCTTGAGTAAGATCAATATGATTTGGATTCACAGGAATATGCAGAAGTATCCGGAAATGTAATCCTCCAAATATCTTGCAATTTTAAAGCAGAGCAAAATGTTTTAATGTATAAAGCAATTTTCTTGTGCCCTGGTAGATCTTTATATGGTGATCTATCTAACTTAGGTGACAGAGTCATATTAAAATCCACACCCAGAATTAACCTATTACTACTAAATAGTTTACCTTTAATCATATTCCAAAATTCGATTGAAAAGTGATTGGGGCCATACACATTAGATCATATACTGTATACCAGAGATTAGGATTTGAAAAATAATACATCTGCTCTTTGGATCACATTCCATCTTAATAATAATAAAATCGCTACCCCGCATTTCCTTTTAGAGCAAGGAGTGGCTAGAACTTCTCCAACCCACTGGGACTTTAATTTACATAGTTCACTCTCTTACAGATGTGTTTATTGTACCAATCTAATATCAGGGGAATATCTGCCTAGCTGTGCTATTATCTGTTTACATTTTATGGGGGAAGTAATTCCCCCAACATTCCAAGATGAAATATTTAACTGTAGAGCCATTCTATATTATCTACAGAATTTAAACTGAGCGGGAGGGCAAAAGGGGAGAGAGAAAAAAATTAAGCAAATTTCTAATTTACTTCTGTTATCATTTTTTCTGCATTCTCTTGGTATCTTTATTTCAAAAAGCAGGAATGTAAGCTTACGAGCCAGCCCATTTTTAGTTCAGAAGCCTGGATAGCGCTTGCTTATGGGTGGGTACATTTAGCCACCAATCAGCAAGTGCTATCCAGAGTGCAGAACCAAAAATGGGCCAGCTCCTAAGTTTACATTCCTGCTTTTTGAAATAAAGATACCAAGTGAATGAAGAAAAATTGATAACAGAAGTAAATTAGAAATTTGCTTAAAATTGCCTGCTGTATCAGAATCATGAAAGAAAAAAAAAAATTGGGGTCAGTATCCCTACAATAAAAGGAGTTTGGATTTCAGATTTGGAAATTTGTACATATTTATTAAACACACATACACATATAATATTTTAAAACAATGACAATGGTATTTTCCTAGATGTATATTAAACAGACATACCTTCTTACTGAACTACTAACCTATAGGTTTAGCTATTAATGATGGCTTCTTACTAGTTCGGTTACATTATTCAAGGCTTTTGAGCCACTAGAAAAATCTACTTTGTCATAAGTATCTGCATTTTTTTTTTTAAAGTGAATGTCAATTTTGATGCTAAAGTGCCCGGTTTTTAAAAATTAGATTAAAAACAGGGGCACTTTAATTCATCAAAATGTACATTTCACTCCTGTTAATATTCACAGCAGCTCAAGCTTCCTCCGGTCGTTGCAAGCCATTTCTGATGTCAGAAAAGATGGATAGGTCATCCTCCAATCACGGCTTCCCCCCGAGGGAACCAGTGTCTGATTCAACGCTGTGATTGGAGGATGCCAGATTCCTCATTTTAGACCCAGGAAGAGGCTTTGCGACGGATGGAGGAAGCTGGAGCTGCTGTGAAGATTAAAAGGTAAGTTTTTTTCTCAACAGGAGTGAAATGTAAATTTTGATGAATTAAAGTGCCCCTGTTTTTAATCAAATTTTTAAGAACCGGGCACTTTAGCATCAAAATTGACATTCACTTTAATAAGAGAAAAAGAAAAAAAAAGCTTCACATACTTGCCACTCAAACTCGCTATCAGACCAGTCCCAGTATGTACTAATTGATGAAGAAACATCACTGCAGACGCTCCCCTCAGGAAACAGATCGAAAGATGTGAATTCCTGATCATCCAGCAGGGAATAGCAGTCATCTTGGTCTCCGACTGAAACTGAAGAAAATAATTCCTCACTGCATTCAGAACTAGCCACACTAGTTCCACAAGACGTCAAGTTCCACCTAGATAAGTATGGAAAATATATTTAAAAAAATGTCATGATTTAGAGATTTAGGGAAAAATTAAAAACTTTTTCCATATTATTTCCATTGTCAAATTTACCTTTGTTAAATCTTAGGCCCTTCCATGACAGCATACAGGGAGTGCAGAATTATTAGGCAAGTTGTACTTTTGAGGATTAATTTTATTATTGAACAACAACCATGTTCTCAATGAACCCAAAAAACTCATTAATATCAAAGCTGAATAGTTTTGGAAGTAGTTTTTAGTTTGTTTTTAGTTATAGCTATTTTAGGGGGATATCTGTGTGTGCAGGTGACTATTACTGTGCATAATTATTAGGCAACTTAACAAAAAACAAATATATACCCATTTCAATTATTTATTTTTACCAGTGAAACCAATATAACATCTCAACATTCACAAATATACATTTCTGACATTCAAAAACAAAACAAAAACAAATCAGTGACCAATATAGCCACCTTTCTTTGCAAGGACACTCAAAAGCCTGCCATCCATGGATTCTGTCAGTGTTTTGATCTGTTCACCATCAACAATGCGTGCAGCAGCAACCACAGCCTCCCAGACACTGTTCAGAGAGGTGTACTGTTTTCCCTCCTTGTAAATCTCACATTTGATGATGGACCACAGGTTCTCAATGGGGTTCAGATCAGGTGAACAAGGAGGCCATGTCATTAGATTTTCTTCTTTTATACCCTTTCTTGCCAGCCACGCTGTGGAGTACTTGGACGCGTGTGATGGAGCATTGTCCTGCATGAAAATCATGTTTTTCTTGAAGGATGCAGACTTCTTCCTGTACCACTGCTTGAAGAAGGTGTCTTCCAGAAACTGGCAGTAGGACTGGGAGTTGAGCTTGACTCCATCCTCAACCCGAAAAGGCCCCACAAGCTCATCTTTGATGATACCAGCCCAAACCAGTACTACACCTCCACCTTGCTGGCATCTGAGTCGGACTGGAGCTCTCTGCCCTTTACCAATCCAGCCACGGGCCCATCCATCTGGCCCATCAAGACTCACTCTCATTTCATCAGTCCATAAAACCTTAGAAAAATCAGTCTTGAGATATTTCTTGGCCCAGTCTTGACGTTTCAGCTTGTGTGTCTTGTTCAGTGGTGGTCGTCTTTCAGCCTTTCTTACCTTGGCCATGTCTCTGAGTATTGCACACCTTGTGCTTTTGGGCACTCCAGTGATGTTGCAGCTCTGAAATATGGCCAAACTGGTGGCAAGTGGCATCTTGGCAGCTGCACGCTTGACTTTTCTCAGTTCATGGGCAGTTATTTTGCGCCTTGGTTTTTCCACACGCTTCTTGCGACCCTGTTGACTATTTTGAATGAAACGCTTGATTGTTCGATGATCACGCTTCAGAAGCTTTGCAATTTTAAGAGTGCTGCATCCCTCTGCAAGATATCTTACTATTTTTGACTTTTCTGAGCCTGTCAAGTCCTTCTTTTGACCCATTTTGCCAAAGGAAAGGAAGTTGCCTAATAATTATGCACACCTGATATAGGGTGTTGATGTCATTAGACCACACCCCTTCTCATTACAGAGATGCACATCACCTAATATGCTTAATTGGTAGTAGGCTTTCGAGCCAATACAGCTTGGAGTAAGACAACATGCATAAAGAGGATGATGTGGTCAAAATACTCATTTGCCTAATAATTCTGCACTCCCTGTATAGAAAGATACATGTGTCTTTAAAACTATATAGAAGCACATATACAGTGAAGAGTAGGAGCAAGGCAACGATGAGTTACATTTTTAAACCTTGCAAAAAAAAATGCCAACTCCCCTAAGGATAGGACGTCCTTTGCTCCTGCTCTTTATTAAAGTGATGGTAAATCCAAGCGTATAACAAACGCTAGGTTTTACCATCACAAAAAAAAAAAAAAAAAAAAAAAAAAAAAAAAAAAAAAAAAAAACGGTTTCTCTCACCGTTTCATAAAAAAACGGATTAAGCTTGCCCTATCTGTAAGTAAAGCATATCGCTAATACAGCGCTTTCTCCAATGAGGTGACTTTTCACCTCTAGACCAATAGCCGTGCTAGGATGTCAGTTGACACACACGGCTATTGGTCTAGAGGTGAAAATGTCACCTCATTGAAGAAAGAGTTGTGACGTGGGTAGCCGGAGGCACTGTGTTAGCAATTTTCTTTCCTTACAGATAAGGTGAGTTTAACGTTTTTTACGAAACAATGAGAGAAACTTATGTTTATTTTTAGTGATGGTGCAGTGTGTATTACATTATTTATGAATGGCTCCTTTACCTTTTTTTGTCATGTGAAACAGCCGAGTTGGCTTGTTGAAATAGCCTGTACTGAATTTGTCAATATTACAGTAGTGACTTTTGAAAAGCTATAGGGCAACAACTAATCGGTAAGATTGATCATAAAAATAGTTGTCAAAGAATCTCATTACCGATTAATTGTTGCCTTCATTGGGGGTGGCAGAGAGTGAGAGCCCAGCCCATTTGAAATAGAGTGTCCCAGCAGCTGCTATGCATATAATGAACTCTAATCAGCTAATTACCTACTACGTTATCCCTTTAATTTTATGGGGTGCTTATGCTTAATGCCTATTCAATTATTTTTTTTTTAAATAAAAAGGCAAAGAGAAGCTAAGACAGATTGCACACAAGCACCAAGACTTCAGTACCTTAAAAAGAAAGGACACAAGTAGCTTTTCTTACTTCAGGTGTTTATACAATAATTGATGAGATTGAGCGTGCAATTTAAAAACAACTTTCCAGTTTATTGTGCTATCAAATTTACCTCTCTCTGTATCCTATCCTGATAGTATGTACGTAATACACACGGTTCTCAACACCTATGGTGTTCAACAAACAATACTAAGAGAAAAAAAAGCAAATTAGGTAATAAAAGTAAATTGGAAAGTTGTTTAAAATTGTATGCTCTATCTGAATAACGAAAGATTTTTTGTGGGTTTCAGCTCCCTTTAAATTATATGGGGAGTATAGCTTTAGAATTTTGATATTATTATTATTATTATTTATTTATTTATTTATAAAGCGCCAACAGATTCCGCAGCGCTGTCCATGGGTAACAAAGATAAAAGGACAGTACAATATGAGAAAGCAGACAAAATTTAACAAATACAGGGGGAATTGGGAGCCCTTTTCCCGTGGGAACTTACCTTCAAAGAGTTCTGAAGTCAACTATCTCAAAACATAAGAGTTAAAAAAAAAAATTGGTGAAAACATTTGGTATTTTTGAGCGAGAATCAAAAGTATGTGTAGCCTGTATACACAGACCAACTCCTCTGTCAGTCCAAAACAAGGTGGAAAAAAAGAAAAATATATACAGTATCCCACAAAAGTGAGTGCACCCCTCACATATAAATATTTTATTATATCTTTTCATGTGACAACACTGAAGAAATGACACTTTGCTACAATGTAAAGTAGTGAGTGTACAGCCTGTATAACAGTGTAAATTTGCTGTCCCCTCAAAATAACAACACACAGCCAGTAATGTACCGTTGGCAACAAAAGTGAGTACCCCTTTAGAAGAGCGCAGTGCTCTTTTTTTTTTCTTTTTTTTTTTTTTTTTTTTTTAACAGATCACTTAAACTCAACTTTCAATTTTAGTGATGGTAAATCCTAGCGTTTGTTAAGCACTCGTATTTACCATCACTTTAAAGGTCTATTTCTCAACTTTTTATAAAAATTTGCTGTGAAGAAAAGGAATGTTAATTCTTAAGGCACAAATTGCTTGTCCTGCCCAGGTGCTAAACCAAAGATGGGCCTGCTCCTAAGATAAAGATAAAGGTAGCCCTCAGTTTACGCCGGGGTTAGGTTCCAGAAGGAATGGTTGTAAATCGAAACCGTTGTAAATTGAAACCCAGTTTATAATGTAAGTCAATGGGAAGTGAGGAAGATAGGTTCCAGGCCCCTCTCAACATTGGCATAAGTAACACCTAATACATTATATTTAAAGCTTTGAAATGAAGACTTTAAATGCTAAACAGCATTATAAACCTAATAAAATAATCACACAACACAGAATATATAATTAAACTAAGTTAAATGAACAAAAACATTTGCTAAACAGCATAATAAACCTAATAAAATAATCACACAACACAGACTTCACTTGCATTTTTCAGCAAACAGTTCTTTCTATGCATTCCAATCTGGACTGATTTATAGACAGGAAGATCTTGTTCCTTTGAAATCTGCTCAATAGCTCATGTCTGGTTAAACTGATTAATTTCAGCTTGCTTGGTTTTGCTGCAACACAAGAGGACAGCTCCACCTGGCTATTTTAATAAATGCACTGCTTCTCAATGCTTTTCAATAGCAGTCACATGACTGGAAAAAAAGGTTGTTATTCTGAAACTGTGTAAATTGAACCGTTGTAAACCGAGGGCCACCTGTGTATATATATATATATATATATATATATATATATATCCATATCCATCCATGGACCTAAATGTAAACAATCGGGCAGACTGTTAGTTTCACCAAAATTTTAAAAACAAACAGTTTATACTGTAAGTAAAATAATTATATTAAAATATATGGATAATGGAGCACGTTTTAAAATTAGCTACGGAATCTAAGCGATATTTTAGATGGACTTAAATTGATCACTTCTAACTTACTGTTTAATCTAGCCATTCCATTGCAATACCCCGTTTTTGTGTTTTGAATTGTTCGACAATCGCCGCCCTAGATACAAAAAAGTGCCGTACAGCTAGAGCGCCGATTGGAGAACAGTTCAAACCATTACCTCACAAAAAATTAGTTTTGAAGTGCGCGGTCGGAGGGCGGGGTATTAGAATGGCATGTCTAGATTAAAAACTAAGTTACAGCGCATATTTATTAAAAGTGATCAGTTGAAGTCCATCTAAAATATTGATTAGATTTCAGGCCAGATTTAAAAATATGTAAATTTTACCATCACTTTAAAGGGATACTAAACCCAATTTTTTTCTTTCATGGTTCAGATAGAGCAGGCAATTTTTTTAATTTACTCCTATTATCATTTTTTTCTTCTTTCTCTTGCTATCTTTATTTGAAAAAAAGGCATCTAAGCTAACGAGTCAGCCAATGTGTGGTTCAGAACCCTGGACAGCACTTGTTTATTGGTGGGTGCATTTAGCCACCAATCAGCAAGCACAACCCAGGTTGTGAAACAAAAATGGTCCGGCTTCTAAGCTTACATTCTTGCTTTTCAAATAAAGATAGCATGAGAATGAAAAAAAATGAAAATATGAGTAAATTAGAAAGTTGCTTAAAATTGCATGTTCTATCTGAATCATGAAAGAAAAAAAAATTGTGTTCAGTGTCCCTTTAACAGTCACTAGAACGGTTTTGCATCATGTTGACTTTGTTTTTCCAAAACATTTGCCCATCACTCACACATTAGCAAAAGTATAAACAATTAACAAGGCAGGCTTTTTTGTTGTTTGTTTTGTTTTTTTTTAAGTCTCAGGTTTTTAAAACAATATTGAGAAGAGAAACAGAAGTTTTAGCACCCTGAAAAGGGTCTCATTTGCTTGAACCCATGTATTTAGAAGCCATTACCGAATTTTATAAGTAAATGGTCCTTTAATTTGGCAAACTGTAATAAGCTCGGGGAGCCCTCAATCACTATTTAAATTAAAATCTAATAAGATTAGCATGTGCAGTGGGCCAGACACCCACCTGTTGGAGTGGAAACGATGTAATGGGTCCGTACGGTGACAGGAAGACAGCTGGCACCCAAAGTCACTGACATCCAGGCAACCCTCCTCGCTTACACTGCCTCGCTGGGACAGCAGGGGAAACGGGTCATCGGGGGCCAGGAACTTCTCGAACAGGCCTTCAGACATGCTGGAGATACACAGTTGACACCCACAACACTGCAACGTTTGGGGTTTATGTAACAAGGTTGGCGTCGTAACGCCCCATCGGTTACCTTCCAGTGAGAACGTGGCCTGTAAACAATTCGAAAATAGAATAATTACTGAATAAAAGTACCAGCTACGGCTGGACGCGATACCGCCTAGGCCCAGATTCCTCTCGCACGCTTTCTCGGGTGCCCAGTTCACAGCTCTACGCCCTCTACAGCACAAGAGAGAGCCACAGGCCAGTCCGGGGATCCAGCCAATCCTAGGCCGGTTAGGAGAACCAGCCAATCCTAAACTAGCCAGCATGTAGCGCTTCCAATCAGAAAGGCTATCATATGAGTGAACGAACGCTAACCTCAATGTGCTGAATTATTGCCAGGCTGGTTGTGTCTGAATCACTGCTGCATCATTATGTGAATGTGTTTACGGTGACACAATTGATCATCATGTGTTTTATATGTGCAAAAAGGGATCTTTTATATTCCGGTGGCTATACTGATAACACTTTAATGTAACTAAAGTGTTATGTCCCTATATAGATTTTACAAACGTTCTAATACTAATAAAACAAAACACTTCCAGACTTTCCGGCTCCTGTGTTATAATATGCATTATTCAATAAAACTAATTTTTTGCTTATATTTTCGTTGATAACTTAAAGATTAAAGGCATATTAAACCCAAAATTTTTCTTTCATGATTCAAATAGAGCATGCAATTTGAAGCAACTTTTTAATTCACAACTATTATCAAATTTCCTTTGTTGTTTTGGTATCTTTATTTTAAAAATTAAGTAATGTAATCTTAGGAGCCGGCCCATTTTTGGTTCAGAACCCTGGGTAGCTCTTGCTAATTGGTGGCTATATTTACATCTTTATTTGAAAAAGAAGGCATCTAAGCTTTTTTTTTTTATTTATTTTTTTATTAGAGCTTTGGAGAATGTGCACTCAAAATCATAACAAACAATAAAACAAAGAAAGCAATATATATTGTACAGAGTCTTCAAATTTTAACATTAACTAAAAGTTCAAATCCTTATATCTTAACAGAAAACCATACCTCCCAACATTTCAAAATTCAAAAGAGGGACACCCCCCCCCCCCCCGCAAAAAAATTGAAATGTGGTGGGTGGGGCTTAAAAATCATAAGACCAAAGTAATAAAAATAAAATTCTAAATAAAGTCATATATTTTAATACACTTAGGCAGCAAATCAAACACAAGCTCAAACCACTGGTATGGCTATGTGAGCGCTGTATTTGAAAAGACATTGTTAAATATTTTTATCTTAATTGCACATTTATTAATAAATTCTTTAAAACTTCTCTCTGCATTCCCCATTAATATTCTAGATTCTGGCCTTTAAAGTCAGCAAAAATGCACAGTAGCACGCTACATAGCATACACTTACACATGCAGATACACACACACTGCATAGCATACACTTATACATACAGATACACACACACACTACATAGCATACACTTATACACGCAGATACATACACACTACATACAGTGACGTGCACTCATAGGAGGCAGGTGAGGCACTGCCGCACCTGCCATTTGGGACAAATGAAAAAAATATATATAATTTTATTTAAAAAAAAAAACATTTCTAGCTCTATAATATTGTGCAATAGAGAGGCACTGGATTCTGGTGTTTCTCTATTGCGCAATATTTTACATGTATTTTTATTACTAGCCGCTCTGCAGCACCACCCGGTGGTGATTTGCAGCAGCAGCGCAGCTGAAAAAACTGTGAAAGAGGCACCTCTGATGAGGCCTCGTATTTTCCCTGGGAGACCGGCTCAGCCAATCAACACTGGTTGACTCCCTGGCCCTGCTGTATGGTGCCTATTGCGCATGCGCAACAAGGAGCAGTCTGACGGCGCGGGAACAACAGTCAGTGCCACAGCTCATTGCTAACTGTTTGGGACTGTCAGTGAGTGGAGCCTGAGCTAATCGCAGCTGCTGCTGCCCCCTGGTCCTGCCTGGTCACTGAGGAGCCGTCGCCGACGCCGAGTCACCAACACAGTCACACAAGTAAGTCAGAATGACAAGCCATCGTGTGTGACTGTGATGTGATGATTTATTGTGAGCACTGCAGTATATAATAAGGCAGAGAGTGGAGACTGACAGACAAGTAGTGGCCGCGGCCGCCGCCCCCCCACCCCTCTGCTCTGATGTTAAGTGTCTGTGTGAGTCTCACACAGACACTTAACATCAGAGCAGAGGGGGACTGTGTGATAACTGATGAGTGAGTGACCGGGCGTCAATGACATGTAATGAGACTCTGATGTGACATCATCTTCTCCTCTGCTTACTAAAATGTAAAATGTAAATGAGCAGCCGGCATCTTGTGATTTTGTAGGCAGTAGACAGTGGGCACTAAGGCAGTTAGGCAGAGTAGTGGCCGCCCGCCCCCTATGATGTTAAATTAACTTTATGCCTGATGGTCCCGGTCAGTGTTGCTGCCTACTACTGAGTGTCTGAGTCTGACATCTTCTAGTCTGCTTACAACATTTATTTTACAGAATGATGAGCAGCCATCTTGTGCACACTGCACAATGCACATAATATATTAAATATATTATGTGCATTGTGCAGTGTGCACAAGATGGCTGCTCATTCTGTAAAATAAATGTTGTAAGCAGACTAGAAGATGTCAGACTCAGACACTCAGTAGTAGGCAGCAAAACTGACCGGGATTATAAGGCAGAGAATAGTGGCCTCCCCCTCTCTGATGTTAAATTTTGAGTCTGACCCGGTCAGTGTTGCTGCCTACACCTACTACTGAGTGTCTGAGTCTGACATCTTCTCTGCTTACAAAATTTATTTTACAGAATGAGCAGCCATCTTGTGCACACTGCACAATGCAGTATATCTCTCCCCTCTGTCTCACTCTCTCCCCTCTCTCTCTCACTCTCTCCCCTCTCTCTCTCACTCTCTCCCCTCTCTCTCTCACTCTCTCCCCTCTCTTTCTCACTCTCTCCCCTCTCTCTCTCACTCTCCTCTGTCTCTCTCCCCTCTGTCTCTCTCCCCTCTGTCTCTCTCTCTCCCCTCTGTCTCTCTGTCTGTCTCACTCCCCTCTGTCTCTCTCTCTCCCCTCTGTCTCTCTCTCTCCCCTCTGTCTCTCTCTCTCCCCTCTGTCTCTATCTCTCCCCTCTGTCTCTCTCTCTCCCCTCTGTCTCTCTCTCTCCCCTCTGTCTCTCTCCCCTCTGTCTCTATCCCCTCTGTCTCTCTCTCTCTCTCTCTCCCCTCTGTCTCTCTCCCCTCTCTCTCCCTCCCTTCTGTCTCTCTCTCCCTCCCTTCTGTCTCTCTCCCCCTCCCTTCTGTCTCTCTCCCTCCCCTCTGTCTCTCTCCCTCCCCTCTGTCTCTCTCCCTCCCCTCTGTCTCTCTCCCTCCCCTCTGTCTCTCTCTCTCTCTCCCCTCTGTCTCTCTCCCCTCTGTCTCTCTCTCTCCACTCTGTCTCTCTCTCTCCCCTCTGTCTCTCTCTCTCCCCTCTGTCTCTCTCTCCCCTCTGTCTTCTCTCTCTCTCCCTCCCCCTCTCCCTTTCTCCCTCCCCCTCTGTCTCTCCCTTTCTCCCTCCCCCTCTGTCTATCTCCCTCCCCTCTGTGTCTCTCTTTCTCTCTCCCCCTCTGTGTGTCTCTCTCTTCTCTCTCTCTCTCTCTCTCTCTCTCCCCATCTCTCTCTCCCTGTCTCTCCCACCCCCTTGGTCTCTCTCCTTACGTGTCTCATTCTCCCCCATGGTCTCTTTCTCTGTCTCTCTACCCTCTGTCTCTCTTTGTCTCTCTCTCCCCTCTGTCTCTTTGTCTCTCTCCCCCCCTCTGTCTCTCTGACTATCTCTCTCTCCCTGTCTCTCCCACCCCCTCTGTCCAATTTATAATCTAATATCTAATTTCCTTCATTCTCTTGATATCCTTAAATGAAAATCATATCTAAATATGCTCAGTAGCTGCTGATTGATGGCTGCACAATAGATACCTCATGTGATTGGCTCACCCATGTACATTGCTATTTCTTCAACAAAGGATATCTAAAGAATGAAGGCATATCCTAGCCAGTGCCTCACCTGCCTCTGACCTCACTGCACGTCACTGACAGTGACGTGCACTCATAGGAGGCAGGTGAGGCACTGCCGCACCTGCCATTTGGGACAAATGAAAAAAATATATATAATTTTATTTTAAAAAAAAAACATTTCTAGCTCTATAATATTGTGCAATAGAGAGGCACTGGATTCTGGTGTTTCTCTATTGCGCAATATTTTACATGTATTTTTATTACTAGCCGCTCTGCAGCACCACCCGGTGGTGATTTGCAGCAGCAGCGCAGCTGAAAAAACTGTGAAAGAGGCACCTCTGATGAGGCCTCGTATTTTCCCTGGGAGACCGGCTCAGCCAATCAACACTGGTTGACTCCCTGGCCCTGCTGTATGGTGCCTATTGCGCATGCGCAACAAGGAGCAGTCTGACGGCGCGGGAACAACAGTCAGTGCCACAGCTCATTGCTAACTGTTTGGGACTGTCAGTGAGTGGAGCCTGAGCTAATCGCAGCTGCTGCTGCCCCCTGGTCCTGCCTGGTCACTGAGGAGCCGTCGCCGACGCCGAGTCACCAACACAGTCACACAAGTAAGTCAGAATGACAAGCCATCGTGTGTGACTGTGATGTGATGATTTATTGTGAGCACTGCAGTATATAATAAGGCAGAGAGTGGAGACTGACAGACAAGTAGTGGCCGCGGCCGCCGCCCCCCCACCCCTCTGCTCTGATGTTAAGTGTCTGTGTGAGTCTCACACAGACACTTAACATCAGAGCAGAGGGGGACTGTGTGATAACTGATGAGTGAGTGACCGGGCGTCAATGACATGTAATGAGACTCTGATGTGACATCATCTTCTCCTCTGCTTACTAAAATGTAAAATGTAAATGAGCAGCCGGCATCTTGTGATTTTGTAGGCAGTAGACAGTGGGCACTAAGGCAGTTAGGCAGAGTAGTGGCCGCCCGCCCCCTATGATGTTAAATTAACTTTATGCCTGATGGTCCCGGTCAGTGTTGCTGCCTACTACTGAGTGTCTGAGTCTGACATCTTCTAGTCTGCTTACAACATTTATTTTACAGAATGATGAGCAGCCATCTTGTGCACACTGCACAATGCACATAATATATTAAATATATTATGTGCATTGTGCAGTGTGCACAAGATGGCTGCTCATTCTGTAAAATAAATGTTGTAAGCAGACTAGAAGATGTCAGACTCAGACACTCAGTAGTAGGCAGCAAAACTGACCGGGATTATAAGGCAGAGAATAGTGGCCTCCCCCTCTCTGATGTTAAATTTTGAGTCTGACCCGGTCAGTGTTGCTGCCTACACCTACTACTGAGTGTCTGAGTCTGACATCTTCTCTGCTTACAAAATTTATTTTACAGAATGAGCAGCCATCTTGTGCACACTGCACAATGCAGTATATCTCTCCCCTCTGTCTCACTCTCTCCCCTCTCTCTCTCACTCTCTCCCCTCTCTCTCTCACTCTCTCCCCTCTCTCTCTCACTCTCTCCCCTCTCTTTCTCACTCTCTCCCCTCTCTCTCTCACTCTCCTCTGTCTCTCTCCCCTCTGTCTCTCTCCCCTCTGTCTCTCTCCCCTCTGTCTCTCTCCCCTCTGTCTCTCTCTCTCCCCTCTGTCTCTCTGTCTGTCTCACTCCCCTCTGTCTCTCTCTCTCCCCTCTGTCTCTCTCTCTCCCCTCTGTCTCTCTCTCTCCCCTCTGTCTCTATCTCTCCCCTCTGTCTCTCTCTCTCCCCTCTGTCTCTCTCTCTCCCCTCTGTCTCTCTCCCCTCTGTCTCTCTCCCCTCTGTCTCTATCCCCTCTGTCTCTCTCTCTCTCTCTCTCCCCTCTGTCTCTCTCCCCTCTCTCTCCCTCCCTTCTGTCTCTCTCTCCCTCCCTTCTGTCTCTCTCCCCCTCCCTTCTGTCTCTCTCCCTCCCCTCTGTCTCTCTCCCTCCCCTCTGTCTCTCTCCCTCCCCTCTGTCTCTCTCTCTCTCTCCCCTCTGTCTCTCTCCCCTCTGTCTCTCTCTCTCCACTCTGTCTCTCTCTCTCCCCTCTGTCTCTCTCTCTCCCCTCTGTCTCTCTCTCCCCTCTGTCTTCTCTCTCTCTCCCTCCCCCTCTCCCTTTCTCCCTCCCCCTCTGTCTCTCCCTTTCTCCCTCCCCCTCTGTCTATCTCCCTCCCCTCTGTGTCTCTCTTTCTCTCTCCCCCTCTGTGTGTCTCTCTCTTCTCTCTCTCTCTCTCTCTCTCCCCATCTCTCTCTCCCTGTCTCTCCCACCCCCTTGGTCTCTCTCCTTACGTGTCTCATTCTCCCCCATGGTCTCTTTCTCTGTCTCTCTACCCTCTGTCTCTCTTTGTCTCTCTCTCCCCTCTGTCTCTTTGTCTCTCTCCCCCCCTCTGTCTCTCTGACTATCTCTCTCTCCCTGTCTCTCCCACCCCCTCTGTCCAATTTATAATCTAATATCTAATTTCCTTCATTCTCTTGATATCCTTAAATGAAAATCATATCTAAATATGCTCAGTAGCTGCTGATTGATGGCTGCACAATAGATACCTCATGTGATTGGCTCACCCATGTACATTGCTATTTCTTCAACAAAGGATATCTAAAGAATGAAGGCATATCCTAGCCAGTGCCTCACCTGCCTCTGACCTCACTGCACGTCACTGACTACATAGCATACACTTACACATGCAGATACACACACACTACATAGCATACACTTATACATGCAGCATACACTTATACATGCAGATACACAGACACTACATAGTATACACTTATACATGCAGATACACACTTATACATACAGATACACATACACACACTACATAGCTTACATTTATACATGCAGACACACACACACTACATAGTATAAACTTATACATACAGATACACACACACACAGTTATGAATACAGATAGACACACACACTACATCATATATGGGTATCTGTAATTCATTGTATGGGGTCCTGGGGTTGGCAAGCACATTAGCTGGCAGTCTGCGGCTGCTACTGTTCGTTACACTGTTCGTTACCCTGGTATTAGCACTGCTCATTGTATAAAACTGAAGGCATGCTAGTATTATCACCAGGGGTTAGATATCATCATTACCAGAGGTAGGTTAGAGAGGTCACCATTACCCGTGGTCAGAGTGTATACAGCCTTCTTACTCCTGCTTAACCCACACACCATTCCTTTTCCACAGGGAATATAACAGTTATCCAACCCTGTGAGAGCAAAGCCAGCTGCTTCTGAGTATGGGCCCAATAGAATTTAAAAAAAAAAAAAAATTTTTTTTTTAAATGCCTGGGGCAAATCAGGACAGATGGCTAGCAACTCGGGACAGAGGGACAGACCCCTAAAATCGGGACTGTCCCGCGAAAATCGGGACAGTTGGGGGGTATGGAAAAGACTTCCTATTTTTGTCATATTGCCAACTAGTAATATGTCCTCTTGCTTACATATTATGAATTGTATTGCCATTTACCTACTCGCATCAAATTACTATGTTAAATAATACCGTTAATTATAGATACAAACTTCTGTATAAAAATTAAATATAATACTTCCATATGCACATCATAACATCACATAGAGACTTTCAAAAAAAAAAAAAGCAATACAGTTTATCTACATCTCTAATCTAACTCTATTTTCCAGGCTTTATCCACTTAATCCAAGTGAAAAAGTCCTTACACAGGGTTGTAACTAGAATCATGCTAATAATTGTAATTTGGCGTGGTTGCAATTGCAGTTAAAAAAAACACAAAACATAACACACAGAGAAAAAAAAATAGTAATAAAAAAAAATTCTCTCCCCCTCCCTTCCATAGGTTTAATAGTTGGTGATTCATTTCTAAATCCTCTGCAATAGACGATCCACATAGTTGCATGTAAGGAATGGAGCTAAAAACTGAGCTTGAGTATTTTTATCATATGTCTTTATGAAACTATACCACTTGTTACAATATTTCTTTATACGCTGTACAGAACCTACGGTACAGTCAAATTGTTCCATTACAGCTTGCATCATCATTAAATGTATTAGATTGTGAATTGATGGGGGCTTTTTATCTTTCCAATTTTTAAGAATCACATAACGACCACCTAGAATCGTACAGTTAATAAACCGTACGTTTAATTGCCTACGAGTATCTGGATCGACCAAAAAACAGATATGTTTTTTTCTCTAATTTGAATGGAACCTGTAATATTCTACTTAACCAATAGCTTATCTTGCCCCAGAATTGTTGAATTTTGGAGCACGACCAAAACATGTGTAATATGTCGACACTAGTGTTGGCACATCTGGCGCAGCAATGATCTGAATTAGGGAACCATTTATTTAAAGTGGCGGGTGAAATATAACTCCTATTTATCAATTTAAAATGGCTTTCTTGCCAACTCGCTGCCAATGTGGCGTTTTCTACTTTCTGAATACTTCTAATGATATCTTCCTTATTTAAATCTTGTACCTCTGGGGACCAAGAGGAAACCATCCTTTGGAGATTCTCCTCTCCTAGCTGCTCTAATATCATTGTAAGCCAATATTTTAAAGAATGAATTCCAGCTGAATATAAAATTATGCCTGATTGTATACCAGCATTTATCCATGTATGGTTTGGTCTCCTAATTATTGAATTATACCAATGTCGTATTTGTAAATATGCGTAAAAATCTGAATTAACTATGTCAAATTGATGCTTAACCTCTGCAAATGAAAGAATATTGGAACCAGTGATGTGCGGTGACTTCAGAGGCTGGTGAGGCAGTGTCTAGGAATCGGATACGCCTTCATTCTTTAGATATCCTTTGTTGAAGAAATAGCAATTGCACATGGGCGAGCCAATATCTATATGCAGCCATCATTCAGTATCTAATGAGCATATTTAGATTTGATTTTCAACAAATGATATCTGATTTTCTTCATTCTTTTGATATCCTTTGTTGAAAAGCATATCTAAATATGCTTAGAAGCTATTGAGCATATTTAGATATGAATTTCAACAAAGGATATCTGATTTCCTTCATTCTTTTGATATCCTTTGTTGAAAAGCATATCTAAATATGCTCAGAAGCTAATAATGCCTCGCACCTCATATGATACAACAGTGGAAACAAACAGATGACCCCTGCATGAAGCTAGATAGATAAACAGATAGAGGAACAACAAGCAACTAAGAAAGCAGTATTTACCAGTTAGTTGGGAGTTGTATGGAGATGCAGATGATGGCTGCCTAGTGCCTTTGCCTCCTTCACTCGCCTCATCATGCCACCACCACACATGTTCACACGCTGCCATATCCTGTGCCTTCTCTGATTTTAGTAACTGCACATTGCGCAGTCAAAAGTGTATGCAGTGCAGCATTTGGGTGGGTGGCGCTGGCTGGAGCCTGGTTATCATTAATATGTGGACCGTTGTCATCCAGACCCGCAGGGCAGCCACTTTTGGTGCAAACTTTTTAAATGCATTGATGGCTTTTTACAGCAGCTACTTCACCAGTTAATATATATGCTGATCAAATCCACCAAGACATTTTTTTCATTCTCTTGATATCTTTGATGATAAGCATACTTAGGTAGGTTTAGATGCAGTAAGGCACTACTTGGAGCTTGTTGATTGGTTGCTGCACATATATGCCCTTGTCATTGGCTCACATGATGTGTTCAGGTAAATCCCAGTAGTGCATTGCTGTTCCTTCAACCAAGGATACAAAAAAATTAAACTAATTTGATCATAGAAGTAAATTAAGAAGTTGTTTAAAATTGGGAACTCTCTCTGAAGCATTAAATAAATAAATTAAAAAAAATTTGGTTGCATGTCACTTTAAGAAACCATACAGACTTCAAGCTTAAAGGGATACTAAACCCACATTTTTTTCTTTCATGATTCAGATAGAAAGTTGCGTAAAATTGCATGCCCTAATTTACTCCTATTATCAAATTTTCTCCATTCTCTTGTTATCTTTAGTTAAAAAGCAGGAATGTAACGCTTAGGAGCCAGCCCACCAATAAGCAAGCGTAAACCAGGCTCCTACGCCTTGCATTTCTGCTTTCTAAATAAAGATAGCAAGAGAACAAAGAAAATTTGATTGAGGGGGAGACAGAGAGGGAAGAGAGAGAGACAGAGGAGGGAGACAGGGGGGATTCAGAGAGAGAGAGAGAGAGAGAGAGAGAGACAGAGAGCCAGAGGGAGCCAGAGAGAGAGAGAGAGACAGAGAGAGAGAGAGCCAGAGAGAGAGAGAGCCAGAGAGAGAGAGAGAGCCAGAGAGAGAGAGAGCCAGAGAGAGAGAGAGCCAGAGAGAGAGCCAGAGAGACAGAGACAGAGAGCGCCAGAGGGAAAGAGCGCCAGAGGGAAAGAGAGCCAGTGGGAGAGAGAGCCAGAGGGAAAGAGAGCCAGAGGGAAAGAGACAGAGAGAGAGAGAGACAGAGAGAGAGAGAGAGAGAGACAGAGAGAGACAGAGAGAGAGAGAGACAGAGAGAGAGAGAGACAGAGAGAGAGAGACAGAGAGAGAGACAGAGAGAGAGAGAGAGAGAGAGACAGAGAGAGAGAGAGAGAGAGAGAGAGAGACAGAGAGAGAGAGAGAGAGAGAGAGACAGAGAGAGATAGACAGAGAGAGAGAGACAGAGAGAGATAGACAGAGAGAGATAGATAGAGAGAGATAGACAGAGAGAGAGACAGAGAGAGACAGAGAGAGACAGAGAGAGACAGAGACAGAGAGAGGCAGAGACAGAGAGACAGAGAGAGAGACACAGAGAGAGAGACAGAGGAGGGAGACAGAGGAGGGAGACAGAGGAGGGAGACAGAGGAGGGAGAGAGAGGAGGGAGAGAGAGAGAGACACAGAGGAGAGAGAGAGAGAGAGAGAGAGAGAGAGAGAGAGAGAGAGAGAGAGACAGAGGAGGGAGACAGAGAGAGAGAGAGACACAGAGAGAGAGACAAAGGAGGGAGACAGACAGAGAGAGAGACAGAGGAGGGAGACAGAGAGAGAGACAGAGGAGGGAGACAGAGAGAGAGGAGGGAGACAGAGAGAGAGACAGAGGAGGGAGACAGAGAGAGAGGAGGGAGACAGAGGAGGAAGACAGAGGGAGAGAGACAGAGAGAGACAGAGAAGGGAGACAGAGGAGGGAGACAGAGAGAGAGAGAGACACACAGAGAGAGAGAGGCAGAGAGGGAGACAGAGGAGGGAGACAGAGGAGGGAGACAGAGGAGGGAGAAGACACATAGGGGAGGAAAAAGAGAGAGAGAGAGAGGGGAAAAAAGAGAAAAGGGGAATAATTGCTAATAAAACAACCTTTACAGGCCCTTCTACCCTCTATTCTTTGACACAGTGACACAGAGGTCCAGGCAGCAGTGTGATCATTGGTGGACCTAATGAACAGAGGGCCCTGGCGCAAAAAAAATGTTGGGCTCCCCTGAAGGTAGATCAGATGTACCAAGCAAAGCAAGTGTGTCAGGCAGATTTGAGGCATGCCCATGTCACTGTAAAAGGCCATGCCTGGCTGTTACCAAATGCCACTTACAAAGGTGGGGCCACACACAAACACACTACATACCATACACAAAGACACTATATTTCATGCACACGCTACATGGCATACACACATTACAAAATATACACTCACACACACATGCTACATAGCAAACACACATAATGTATATTCACTATGCAGCATATAAACACATATACAGTATACACCAATATTATACATATCACACTCACTAAATATTTTTCACAGGCACAATACACATCATACACATACTACAAAGCATATGCACACTACACAACATACTAAGTTATTACTAACACACATGTACATGCTACATAGCATTCAAACACTACAGAGCATATAGACATACAGTATGGAGCATATACAAACATACTATAACATAAATGCATACTACACATCTGACACACAAATGCTACATATCATGCACAAACACATATACACTCACTACCCAACATCCACACCATACAAATGCACACTGTATTGCAGCATACACTCACTACACAGCATATATACACATAAACACTTTGCAGCATACACACAAATATACATACACAGCATTAACACAGTACACTCACTAATTTGCACTATATAACTTACATACATACAAACATATACATTGACCATAAAACACACACACACAAAGTACACAGCATTGGCACAGTTCACAATAGCAGTATTTTCATATAAATTGCACACAACATTCAAATAAACACACTACACACAACATACACACATATATATATATATATATATATATATATATATATATATATATATATATATATATATATATATATATATATATATATATATATATATATATATAAATAAACACACTACACACAACATACACACACATATATATATATATAAACACACTACACACAACATACATATATAAACACACAGGTCAGGACATGACATCATTCTCTGTTATATCCCTGTTTGCACAATAAAGTCTTTTGTAGCACCAGCTGGAACGACTTCTGTGTCTATGTATCCATACTGGGTTTGGTAAACCTGTTCCTGGCTGTGCAGTGAGTGCTGTGTTTCATGATACATTGTTGCAAGATCATTCTCTTCTGGACAGAAAGCTCATCAGAAATATACTATTGTGAAAACAAAGTGCCTAACATGTGTTTGGGCCAGTTTGCAAAGAATGCAAAGAATCTGAGACTCAGACAGTATACTGTGGTGTTACTGATCCCTAATTTATAACAGTGAATGCTATAAGTGCCTGCACAACAAGACTGCAGATAGGGTCATCTAATTTATTATCATATACACACACATTGACACTGCTTTCAACTCCAAGTTCTCCAACGATCAGCAATGTATTCCGTGGACCGTAACTTCAAAGGAGCTATAAATTAATGGGTCACACTGGGTGTAACAGCAGAGCAGCCGATGAAAGTAGCATAGGAGGGGAAACTAGAGAGGCAGTTTTAGCAAACGCAGGCAGTGAGAACAGGAAAAGAGAAGATAGAATGAAGGACTCAGGGCCCGGTGTTTATCTGTTCTGTATTACACTAACCTTACCTAACCAGTGACAACTCTTTGTCTCTCTCGCAGTCCCACCCCCACTCGCCTCACCTCAAACTCTTTACCTCCTCCTGACTCCAGGCTCCTTCTCACACTCACACTTGCTGCCTAAAGACACAATACACATGTCTGCAAGCTACTAATTCTGAGTCTGACTCTGCATTGATGAGCCGACATATAGCGCTCACACCGGCCCCAGCTCTCCTCCATGACTTCTTGACTATCTACACACGTCACACACACGTGAGAGCGCCCCCTGGCCCCCACCCCCAGAAAGTTCCGCTACGCGCACAATCCAGAATCCAGCAAGCCAAATAAAAAATAATACATTTTAATAAAAAAAAAAATCCTAATTCTTCTGCTGCATAATGCATGCCTGCAGTGGCAGGGGCCCCTCTAAGATGCAGGGCCTTCGGGCAAGGGCCGACTTGTCAGTCCGCCCCTGGTTGTTCAGTACCTACTACCTCCACCGTCCACGTCTGACTCTAGTGCTCTGCATTGAGCTGCTCTGAGATACGTGACCGCACGCGGAAGGATCTATTTAATTCCCGCCCGGCACTCAGAGACAGCCAGCCCCAGTCAGATTTAGACAAGTTCTGAATTCTGAATCTGATTGGCTGAGAGTCAGACTAGTAGTGAGACGTGAGAGGCGGCCAGGACGGAGGCTAGCCTCCTGTGGAAGCGTATGGGGCGCATTGGAGAGCACTGCATTAGCACCTTTTCTCCTCTGGTGGCAGTCTCTCAGCATCCCATACACTTCCACAGTAGTCAATGCATTCATATTGCGCAATGCAAGGACAGCCGGCTGTCCTTTTCTTGCGCAATATGAATGTATTGATGTATAAACAGTGAGTCGGTTTTAATAAAATTTACACAGAAACATGATTTTGGTGGAGGGGTGGGGGGGTAGGGGGGGTCACCTTATTTTATAAAAAAAAATATGAAAAAATAAATAAAAATATTTTTTAATTTTAAATAAATGCTGCCTGTAATTACATAGATTGGCCAGGGTAGGCGCTGCCTCACCTGCCTCCTGTGACTGCACGTCACTGATTGGAACCTCCTGGGTCTTTTAATTGAAAGATATATTTTAAGCCTTTATTGGCCCATACTTTAAATAATTTGTTATTGATTCCTTCTACAAAAAAAGTGTTCCCGACTATCGGTAATCGATTAGAGACTGAGTGATCTACTTTGAGCCAATTACATATGTGATACCAAGCTTTGATAATAACATATATAGTCGAGTATTTTTTTATGTTAACTGGTAAATTCTTTGGATGGCAATGCAAAAGTGCTTGTAAAGAGTATGGAGATGCTATATATTCCTCTGCCACTGACGATGCGATATAGTTACCTTGCGTAAACCAATCCAATGACACTTTTCCAAGGCAGATATTGTTATATATCTCAAGCGTAGGGAGTGCGAGCCCGCCCCTATATTTAGCCTGCATTAACGTATTCAGTGCTATTTTCCTACGTCCTTGTCCCCATATAAACCATCTAAAAATTTTATAAATCTCTTCAATATCCTTTATGGGCATCAAAACTGGTATATTATGCATGAGATATAAGAATTTAGGAATTATTATCATCTTAATTAAATTAACTTTGGCAGTAAGGGATAGCGGCAGTCTTGCCCAGCTTTCTAGATCCCATTTTACTTTACTAATTATAGGAGTATAGTTAATTTTATACCATAATTTCGGGTCACTACATATATTTATACCCAGATATGTAAATTGGGTATTTATTTCCTTAAATGACGTCAATATATCCCGTTTAATATCTTGCAAAATCCAAAATAATACTGATTTTGCTTCATTAATCTGATAGCCGGATATAGAACTGAATATCTAAGCTTTTTAATCGGTTCCGAACTCTGGAGAGTACTTTTTTATTGGTGGATTAATTTATCCACCAATCAGCAAGAACAACCCAGGTTGTTCACCAAAAATGGTCCGGGATCTAAACTTACATTCTTGCATTTCAAATAAAGATACCAAGAGAATTAAGAAAATTTGATAATAGGAGTAAATTAGAAAGTTGCTTAAAATGTCATGCTCTATCTGAATCACAAAATAAAAATGTTGGGTTCAGTGTCCCTTTAAAATTGCATGCTCTGTCTGAATCATGAAAGAAAAAAATGGGTTTCATATCCCTTCAACATGATTTGGTGAGACTAAAGAGGTTTGCCATATATTTATAACATTTTTATATATAACAATATGCAGGGCTTTTTTTGTGGGGGTACTCACCGGTACTGAGTACCCCAACCTCTGCCAACTCATAACAGGTAATATGTGTAATCATCATGTACAGTGGGGCAAAAAAGTATTTAGTCAGACACCAATTGTGCAAGTTCTCCCACTTAAGAAGATGAGAGAGGCCTGTAATTTTCATCATAGGTATACCTCAACTATGAGAGACAAAATGTGGAAACAAATCCAGACAATCACATTGTCTGACTTGGAAAGAATTTATTTGCAAATTATGGTGGAAAATAAGTATTTGGTCAATATCAAAAGTTCATCTTAATACTTTGTTATATATCCTTTGTTGGCAATGACAGAGGTAAAACGTTTTCTGTAAGTCTTCACAAGGTTGTCACACTCTGTTGCTGGTATGTTGGCCCATTCCTGCATGCAGATCTCCTCTAGAGCAGTGATGTTTTGGGGCTGTCGCTGGGCAACACGGACTTTCAACTCCCTCCAAAGGTTTTCTATGGGGTTGAGATCTGGAGACTGGCTAGGCCACTCCAGGACCTTGAAATGCTTCTTACGAAGCCACTCCTTCGTGGCCCGGGTGGTGTGTTTGGGATCATTGTCATGCTGAAAGACCCAGCCACGTTTCATCTTCAATGCCCTTGCTGATGGTAGGAGGTTTGCACTCAAAATCTCACGATACATGGCCCCATTCATTCTTTCATGTACACGGATCAGTCGTCCTGTTCCCTTTGCAGAGAAACAGCCCCAAAGCATGATGTTGCCACACCCATGCTTCACAGTAGGTATGGTGTTCTTTGGTTGCAACTCAGCATTCTCTCTCCTCCAAACACGACGAGTTGTGTTTCTACCAAACAGTTCTACTTTGGTTTCATCTGACCATATGACATTCTCCCAATCTGCTTCTGGATCATCCAAATGCTCTCTAGCATACTTCAGACGGGCCCGGACATGTACTGGCTTAAGCAGGGGGACACGTCTGGCACTGCAGAATCTGAGTCCCTGGTGGCGTAGTGTGTTACTGATGGTAGCCTTTGTTACGTTGGTCCCAGCTCTCTGCAGGTCATTCACTAGGCCCCCCATGTGGTTCTGGGATGTTTGCTCACCGTTCTTGTGATCATTATGACCCCACGGGGTGAGATCTTGCGTGGAGCCCCAGATCGAGGGAGATTATCAGTGGTCTTGTATGTCTTCCATTTTCTAATTGTTGCTCCCACAGTTGATTTCTTCACACCAAGCTGCTTGCCTATTGCAGATTAAGTCTTCCCAGCCTGGTGCAGGTCTACAATTTTGTTTCTGGTGTCTTTTGACAGCTCTTTGGTCTTCACCATAGTGGAGTTTGGAGTGTGACTGTTTGAGGTTGTGGACAGGTGTCTTTTATACTTCAAACAGGTGCCATTAATACAGGTAATGAGTGGGGGACAGAGGAGCCTCTAAAAGAAGAAGATACAGGTCTGTGAGAGCCAGAAATCTTGCTTGTTTGTAGGTGACCAAATACTTATTTTCCACCATAATATGCAATTAAATTCTTTCCAAATCAGACAATGTGATTGTCTGGATTTGTTTCCACATTTTGTCTCTCATAGTTGAGGTATACCTATGATGAAAATTACAGGCCTCTCTCATCTTCTTAAGTGGGAGAACTTGCACAATTGGTGGCTGACTACATACTTTTTTGCCCCACTGTAAATACTCTAGTTTTCACAAGAGGGGGCTTTAAAATACATCAAACAAATAACTCTTGACTCAGTAAATGGTCACAACAGGACTTTTAAACCAACATTCATTACAAAAGCTCTTGTGAAAGAATATTAAACTACCCAGGCATTGGGTGAGACATTTGAAGTACTGTAGGGGGTACTGCCATGACACACTGAATATAAAAAAAAGTCTGCTTTGATATAAATTTATGTTAGTCACTTCAGGTGCTACAAAATATAGTGTGGAGAACCAACAATTAAAGAAAGTGGAGGTAAGTACAAGAAATGACAGCTGATGTGCATGTAGACACAAACCAGAATAAAACCAAAACAATATGCTACCTAACTATGGCTTAGTTTCCATAGATTTTGTAAAGTGGTAACAAAATATCTCCATAGACTTTAATAGAGGTACTTGTTACCACCAGTTTACAACAACAATGAAAACTAATAGATACGTGCACTTGTATTCGGATGAATCTGTATTTGTCCAAGCATTGCCTAATTCGGTCATTAGGCCTAGAGCTACATACACAAATGATAGCCTGCACAAATTAAAAGAATAACGAATTAACATACTAACAAAATTTGTTATAATTCATTCATTCATTATTCTTTTAAAAATAAAAAAACGCTAACCTACGCTATTACCTTTAAACTGCCACAATCCCCATCGCAGAAAGCCATTACACTAAACCACTGCAATCCCCATGGCAAAACCCACTACACTACTTAACCCCTAAACCACCACAACCACCTTTGCAAAATCCTTATACACTAATACGCCACAACCCCCAGAGCAAAAACCCGCTACACAACCCCTAAAGCTTAAACCTACTCTACTTAAGCCCTAAACAACCAGAAACCAATCACAAAACCCCTAACCTGCTACACCTGTTGCAAAAAAAATACAGTATTAACCCCTAAACTGCCACAATCCCATTGCAATAACCCCCTACACTACTAAAACCCTAAGCCGCTACATCCTCCCATCTCTATAAACCTCCTACACTATATAATCCCTAAATTGCCACAACCGCCATCGCAATAAACTCCCTACACTAGTTAAAAACCCTAATCCACCAATACCCCATTGCAATAAAACGCCTTTCACTATTGACCACTAAACTGCCATATCCCCCATCGCAATAAACCCCTATCCTATTAACCCCTCTCACCTGCAGCATGTCCACAGTGATGTTCCTCAGTGGCAGTCCTTGGAGTGGTCCTCGGCAGCAGTCCTCCTCTTCTTCCTCCTGATGTGTCTTCATGCTGTCCCTGCAGCACACTAAGTTTTGAATGCAAGATTCCCCCTTTTACAGGGGAGTCCTGGCAGTTCTACTGGCTGATTACAATTTCAAATCAGCCAATAGAAGGAGCTTCCTTTTTTTTGTTAATCAGCCAGTTAAAAAATCAATCTAGTGGATCTCCAACATAGAAGCATGGAATTGCAAAACTATTTTCATATCCGCTCCAGATTTCATCATAGAAAAAGATCCCACAACTTCCATTTTAGAAGCCTGATGCGGTTCCTCAATCCCCAGGTGTCAAATGGACTTCATTAGAGAACATTTTTAACATCAACTGCAAAGAGCTTCTAGCAGGATTTTTTATGGTTCATAGCTTTCTCAAAACCAACTTCCTTACCTCAGTTCTTGTTTGGATGGACAACTTAGTTGTCCGATATTTGAACTGCCTAGGAGGTATAAAGTCAACAAATTTATCGGACCTTACCAAGAACTTCATACATTTCTGTTTTGACAACAATATCACGGTTGCAGCAGAATACATCTCAGGTTTATCCAACTTAGTGGCAGACTGGGTTTCCTGTCATCTGAAGGATTCCAGCAACTGGAAATTAGACAAGTTTATGCTACCCCCGCCCTTCTTGATGATTGCCTAAACCGTCGCCTACCTTCACAGGAATTTGATTTTACTCATCCTCATCATCCCCCTTTGGTTAACCCAGACTTGGTACCCTGCTCTCCTGAGTTATCCTTCCTCCCCTCTTTCTCCTATTTTCCCCCCCTCATCCTCTGATGGAAACAGGCTCTCTAACTCTTGTAGCTTCTATGCTTTCAGGTGATCTTGTTCGCTCAACGATCTTCCTGAACAAGCTCCATCTTTATTACAAGACTCGTGGGCCCCGGCACTAAACAATGTTACCTCACAGCTTGGTCTAACTGGTCAATCTGGCGTACTCAGAGGGATTTGGATCCCTTTTCAACCTCTTTGAGTCCAACTTAGAGGCAGACTGGGTTTCCTGTCATCTGAAGGATTCCAGCAACTGGAAATTAGACAAGTTTATGCTACCCCCGCCCTTCTTGATGATTGCCTAAACCGTTGCCTACCTTCACAGGAATTTGATTTTACTCATCCTCATCATCCCCCTTTGGTTAACCCAGACTTGGTACCCTGCTCTCCTGAGTTATCCTTCCTCCCCTCTTTCTCCTATTTTTCCCCCCTCATCCTCTGATGGAAACAGACTCTCTAACTCTTGTAGCTTCTATGCTTTCAGGTGATCTTGTTCGCTCAACGATCTTCCTGAACAAGCTCCATCTTTATTACAAGACTCATGGGCCCCGGCACTAAACAATGTTACCTCACAGCTTGGTCTAACTGGTCAATCTGGTGTACTCAGAGGGATTTGGATCCCTTTTCAACCTCTTTGAGTCATATTTTAGATTACCTTTCTCTTCTTTTCGATTTTGGACTAGCTTATAAATTCATTAAATTAACTTGTTCTGCAAGCAAGTCACTGAACTGTCAGTCTTCTTCTTCTTAACTCCTTATCCCCTTTGTTTACACTCACAAACCTATCTCTTCTACCACTATTACCAGGTGGGTTAAGTGGATCATGTTTTTGGCTTGTGTGGAAGAATCTTTTTTGGCTCACTCTGTTAGGGGAGCTTCAGCCTCTAAAGCTTTCCCCAAATCCTGTTCGCTTCAGGATATTTTAAATGCAGTGGATTGGTCTTCTGATTCCACTAATTTGCATTTTCTTTAGTCAGATTATCAATTTTGCTTTAAACTAACAAAATATGAGTCTCTGCTCTTGTAATAAATGTCTGACTATCGTAGCATTAGTGTAGGTATAATCCCCTTTCTCATTTTTCTTTTTATATTACTTAGTCCTCTTTATAATAATATTCTATTTTTCAGCATCCACTTGCCATAACATCTTCTTCAGTTAAAGGGACAGTAAACACCAATTATACAAACAGGAGCCACAGACTTCAGTATACATCTAAAACTTTGGTGCTTGGTAAACAGTCTGAAAATCAGCAGAATATTATTAAAAAAATAAGCAAAATTTTCCAGTTCTTCCAGCACCTGTTGAAACTCTGTCGGATTTCAAGATACTTGTCCTTCTCTAAAAACAAGTTTCTTTTACTCTTCAGATTGTTTTTAGATTTTTATTATTGGATTTTCTTTCTCCTTTCGTTTTGGTATTTTAACCTGTATTTCCCTTGGTTGTACACGTTCTTACCTTTTCACATCAAACCCAAGAGGAGGTGTTTGTACTGTTTGGACTGTTTTTAGACAATATGACCAATCCCATTGGTTGATCTCGGCTGCTCCATCTAAATGCCTCTGTTCATTGGTCTGTTTCTTTTCGTTTAACTGTTTTTTTCACTGTTAAAGGGATACTGAACCCAAATTTGTTCTTTCATGATTCAGATAGAGCATGCAATTTTAAAGGGATACTGAACCCAAATTGTTTATTTCATGATTCAGAAAGAGCATGCAATTTTAAGCAACTTTCTAATTTACTCCTATTATCATTTTTTCTTTGTTCTCTTGCTATCTTTATTTGAAAAAGAAGGCATCTAAGCTAAGGAGCCAGACAATTTTTGGTTCAATACAAAAATTATTGGTGGGGGAATTTATCCACCAATCAGCAAGAACAACCCAGGTTGTTCACCAAAAATAGGCTGGCTTCTAAATTTACATTCTTGCTTTTCAAATAAAGATACCAAGAGAATAAAGAACATTTGATAATATTAGTAAATTAGAAAGTTGCTTAAAATTGCATGCTCTATCTGAATCACAAAAGAAAAAATGATATATAATAAATCCCATCAAAATCTTAAAGGGCCATAATACCCAAATGTTTAAACACTTGAAAGTGATGCAGCATAGCTGTAAAAAGCTGACTAGAAAATATCACCTAAACATCTCTATGTAAAAAAGAAACATATTTTACCTCAAAAAATCAACAGTAGCCACCTCCCATTGTAAAGGATTTCTAAGCAGCATATTAGTGTGTCTGTCCCGGGACAACTGAAGGGATGAGCATCGTGAACTCTCATATTATTTCACCAATCAGGTAAAGGAAGCTTACTATGAAATCTCATGAGAGTTAAGTCAAATCTCATGAGATCACAGTAAGAGTTCATGACCTCAGCACTGCTGATGCTGATTGGCTGCTGTTCATTTCTTCATTTTTTTAATTTTTTTACCTGAAGCTGGGAGCAGCTGATTATAACTTTTTACACAGAACTAACTCTACTGAGCTGAGAAAATTGTGAGGTAAAATATCTTCCTTTTTTACATAGAGATGCTCAGGTGATATTTTCCTGTCAGCTTTTTACAGTTATACTGCATCAGTTTCAAGTGATTTAGTATATGAGTATTATGTCCCTTTGTGAAGGTCCATTTATATTATAAGAAATCCTAGGAAGCTCCAAAGTAGGCAAATATGTGAAGGGATAATGTATACCTTGTTCCTAATTTATTGATGTAAAAATGTGATATAAAAAAATAAAATATACAAATTCAAAGCAAAACTACAAAAATATATAAAGTTTCTGCTTTCTGTTGTGCAAGCTAACACAAAGTGCTAGGTACAGCTGTCAAAAAGCCAATAACTTTACAGATCTGTGAAAGCAGAATGCTTCTGCCAAATGATGCAACCTTATGTGTGGACCAATAGGGTGGCACCCAGTATAAACATGCAGAGCTTTACCAACTGAAACTTGATGGAACATTCAAGTTTCATTTAGTTTAAAAACCTCTGTGCAGAATAAACATGTAAGTGTCTTAATGGTAACATAAACGTAAAAAAAAAAAGATTTTTAGAAACGGTTTTAAAATTAAAGGGTCAGTAAAGTCAAAATGATTTAGACAGAGCATGCTATTTTAAACAACTGAAAGATTTACTTATGTTATCAAAATTGCTTTTTTCGCTTGGTATCCTTTGTTGAAGAGTTAAAGGGACATGAAACCCAAACATTTTCTTTCATAATTTAGGTAGAACGATTTTAAACAACTTTCCAGTTTACATCTATTATCAAATTTGCCTCATTATCTTGGTATCATTTGTTAAAGGAGCAGCAGTGCACTACTGGTTTCTAACTGAAAACATGGGTGAGCCAATGGCAATTGGTATATATATGCAGCCGCCAATCAGCAGCTAGAACCTAGGTTCTTTGCTGCTCCTGAGCTTACCTAGATAAACCTTTCAGCAAAGGATAACAAGAGAAGGAAGCAAATTAAATAATATAAGTAGATTGGAAAGTTGTTTAAAATTTCATGCTGTTTCTGAATCATGAAAGAAAAAAATTGGGGTTTCATGCGGCTTTAATCTAGGTAGGCTTGTAAGAGTTCAGGATCGTGAGCATGTCTTTAGTACCCTATAGCAACTGTATTTGCAACAATGTATTGTACTGCTACAAACAATGTTGCAAAACACTGAAGCCATAGAGTACTAAAGATATGTATGCTCTTGAGCTCTTATAAGCCTTCCTAGATTTACTCTTAAACAAACGATACCAAGAGAACATTGCAGATTTCACAATAGAAGTACATTAACATTGATTAAAACTACATGTTCTATCTGAAATTCTGAATCATGAAAGTTTAAAGGGACAGTTTATTCTAAATTACCCCCCCTTTTTTTTCAATTTTCAATTGTTCTCTCTAAGTATTGGGCTTGAGATAAGGAGATCAGATTTTCCTGCAAGTTCAATCCATTTTAATGGGTTGTGGTTTCAAAGAACAAAAACATTTATTTAATTTACAAAAATAAACATAAAGAAGCAACTTTTCATACATTTTATACTCTGCACCTGGTATAATATATAATGGGAAACACATTAAGGAAAAAACGATTTTACAGTATAATGTCCATTTATTTTTTATTTTTCTATCACTTACATAAAAATGTACTGTTCCTAATCATATTTAAAATATGTAATGAAAATAGACTTTTTTTTCTTAATAAGGTTATATTTATAAATGGTTCACACTTTTCTAATTACATAACTATTTCACAATTTAGGGTACTGAGAGCCTTCATTTGGTCCTGTACATTGGGTCTTCAAAACCTCCTTGAGGTATTAAATCTATATGGCACATTTTGATATAACAGTTTCTTGCAGTACGAACCTACTGCATCTTTGCCAAAGTAGAAGTACGTTTAACAGGCAGATGTTTTAGTTTGTAGCCCATTTTACACGGTGTCTAAGTGATTTGACCTCAAAATCAAACAATTTTCAGCATATTACTTAGCAGCTGTATTTGCAATTACAAGTGTTGCCGCTAGGGAGCGCACATTGCGTGAAAGTTTGGAAATATCACCACGCTTTCACAGCATTTCTTTTTTTTGCATTTCCGCTTTACGAATCACATGAACCAGACACAACATGTCACGTGAGCTATGTGTAGGGAGTATGCGTAGAACGGCTACCTAACCTGAGAATTGGGCAGGCTGAGCCTAGGAGAGAGGAGAATGACATCTGTCAAGTCCGTCCATCCTTACAATGATAGGATCGGCTTCCTGGGGGCCAGGGCACCCACAGAGGTGGAGGCAATGGCAAGAAATCTCAAGGACCTGGACAAAGATGTGTTCAGGAAAATTCTCAAAGGTAAATGATTATCCGAAACTTCTAAGAGGCATGTGAGCTGAGGTGGTAAACAGAATATCATATGATGCGGTATATAAACATCTGTTAGATTGTGAGTAAAGTTGAATCAAAGGTATATTTTCATCAACATTGCAACTTGTGATGTTCAGGGATATAAAAATGCAAACAAATATTCTAATATGTTAGTACATTTTATTATTGTCCTAGTATTTGCATATAACTGTGTATAATCCCTTCAAATCGGTTAAACACCTAGTTAAAGTCAGTTCTAGAGCAGCAATAGAATATTGGGAGCTAACTTAGCCCATTTGATGGGGATGTATGTGTAAAATGTACCGACCAAATGGGAGGGGAGCATTAAGGAATTTGACTGCTATCTGGGGAAGTAAATGGGGTTTGTCTAGTAAGGTTGTGTTGAGGAAAAGGGAGAGTAGGAGTTTCAGGTAGCTCAGGGATTGGTAGAAGAAGGGTGTTAGCACAAAAGGAGGAGGGGTTTCAAGGGTATTTAACAGGCTGCATGCACAATGGTGAGCAGAAATATTTGTTATTCTCCTTCCCTCTCTCCCTAAATCTCCCAGTAGTGCATTGCGGCTCTTGAGCCAAGCTATGTATGTTTAGTATGCTAAACAAAGGATTCAAAGATAATTAAAGTTAATATAAACTTTCAAGAATTAGTGCCCGGTTTTTAAAACCACTATTAAAAACAGGAGCACTTCCATTCATGAAAGTTTACATTGCAGCATATTTTTACAAATACTTACCTTTCTCTTCATCAAAGCCGGATCGGCGATCCCCGCCCGCAGTTCCTCTGTACTTACGTGACCAATGGCAAAACCGGCTTCCTCCAATCATGGTGTGCTCCCCAGAGCATCCATTTCGTGAGGCCACGCCGTGATTGGAGGAAGCCGGTTTCGTCATTAAAGTGCTAAGTACAGCACGAGAAGCAGGCGGGGGATTGCCGACCCGGCATTGCTTAAGAGAAAGGTAAGTATTTGTAAAAATACGCTGCAATTTGAACATGAAGTTCATGAGAAGAAAACTCAAGATTTTTCATTCGTGATTTGGATAGAGAATGCATTTTTAAACAACTTACCAATTTACTTCTTTTATCTAATTTACTCCATTCTCTTGGTATGCTTTGTTGAAGAACCAGCAATGCACTACTGGGAGCTAGCTGAACTTTGGGCGAGCCAGTAACATGTGACATATGTGCAGGCACCAATCAGCATCTCCAAGCTTACATAGGTATCAATTTAAACAGAGGATACAAAAAGGACAAACAAAAAAGAAAGTGGAAGTCAATTGGAAAGTTGATTAAAATTGCTTGCTCAATTTGAATCATGAAAGAAAAAAATGGGTTTAGTGTCCCTTTAAGTGCCACGTGCGCAAGGTGCTTCCAGTACACATTGCACCCAGACCTTGGATGTGATAAGGTGTCTGTTTAATTTAACTGCTTTATGTTATGTAATCAGTATAATATAAATAAACTATTTTTTCTCTAGTGTTTTAAAAATAATAGTGCAATTGTTATTTAAAGAGCTGTGTGCTTTAAAGGGGTATTAAACACTTTGAGATATTCTACACAGCCATTGGCTGCACACTCTTGTGACCTATTTATAACTGTACCTAATTGGCCACAGCAGAGAAGGTAACCTAAGTTACAACATGGCAGCTCCCATTGTTTTATGGACATTAAAACTTTATACTTATTTTGTCAATATTTAAACAGCTAATGCAACTTTAAAAATTACATCTACATGTTATTCTCAGACTAATCTATTATTTGAATGCGTTTATTTTGTGTTAAATGTCCCTTTAAGGAAAACAAGGTTAATTATTCATGCTAAATGCTGTGTACGCTACTTGAATAAGAAATTCTAACATTCACATTGCTTTCAGTAGTCACTTTTTCTCAAATGGTTTTAAAAAATATATAAATATTTTAATCTATTGTGCATTTGTATTTCTTTAGTTGTAGTGGGTGCGCTGGAAGGAAAGGACAGTAGAGAACATTTGAAAGTGATAGCAGAAAATACCTCATTATCAGAAGAACAACTAAGTTTTATAATTTCAGGAGCATATACCATCTTAAGGGTGGCACTTCGACTTCCAGTTTCAGCACTTAAACAAGAGGTTGGTAGAACAATGTGCGTCTCATACTGTCAATTCATTCAATTCCATTCTTCATAAACCAGTCAACATAACGGTCTGCTGTTCTTCATTTTAGGTTTTTAAAGAAGATCTAAAAGAACTCAGGTAAACTAAAATCTATAGAAATATAATGTCAATTAAAATATAAGAGTAAACACAATTCAAATAGGATATAATCAACCCTGATATTGATTAATTTCTTTGGTATTTGCAATACTTCTGTCCTCTCACTGTATAAAAACAACCGATTAATATTATAACAGTATAATAACAATAGACAGTTTGGAAGATGAGCTGTGTGTAAGGAATATGGGTCTGACAGAGGAGTTCATAATGGGTTGCCAACGGTATGGGTTATAGTTTAGAATAACAGATTGGATGGCGCTGAAGTAGATGTGCGTGTGGAATCTTATGTGTCTATAAAGTAATAAGGGATTTACCTTGCTGAAGGTCTAGGACTAAGCTTGCAGGATATGGGATTTATATGGAACAAGCCAAGGTCATCACCAAATAAGCAGAACCAATCATCAGCACTCAGAGAATCCAGAAGAATAGTCCACAGCCTGGTCAGAGTTTAATACTAGAGTATCCATCAGGCACCAAATGTCACAGCAGAAGGAGCAGGTAGAAGGACAGTTACAATTTACTTTCCAAAAGTCAGCAACCAATAGATTAGGAGGGCCACAATTCATGATACAGGCAAGGATAAGGCTTGGGGCATAAACCAGGACATAAGCAAGGGTCAAAACCAAGAAAGTAGATAGGGAACATAAATGCCAGGACTTCCATAAGAATAACCAAGCACTGATTGCGGTTAGCCGGGGCATTTCAACACTTCCCCATAGGTCTTGGTGCCAAAACAACTGTAGGGTCACTTCCAACGTAAGAGTTACCAATAGCACAACCCTTAGCAAAGGTAACACAGTTGACAATGTTAATAGAAAAAAATCTGCAGGTCCTGTGCTCCTCTGAATTCTCTTCCATCAGTGATATGCACATAGTACGCCCCGTGCTGTCAGTGGCGCTAAGCCTTCTCTTCTTAGCACAGACTTGGACTCTAGCAGCTCTCTTCATATCATGACTGTGAGCACTGTTCCCTCTAAGGTGCGTGGCAGCGCGGCCGCGCACCTTCTCTCCCTGTGTAGCGCAGGCAGTACATCCGGCCGCGCAAAACTGGAGAATGTGGAAAGAAGGAGCCGAACCGGTAAGTAAAGTGACACAGCTTTAAGTCCTGACTCCTGGCACTCACTGGCAGACCGAAGCCCTGCAGACTGCACCTGCAATATGTGGACCGGGTTCAGATGACTCCAGAAACCGGTCCACATATTGATTACCCTGTGACCAGTGATCCCCCTGTCCAGTGGCGGCTCTCTAATTAGGCGGCTGCCTTAGGCCTCGCGCTCACTGGGGGTCTCGCGGAAGCAGCCGCCTAATTAACCTAATTAGAGGGTCGCCACTGAGTCTGATAGATTGTCTCTCCTTGTGTCTCCAGTGTGTCGTCCCCCACCCCCTGCCTTGACCTATCCTCCCTACGCATCACCCGCACGCACGCAGCCATCTGTGTTGGTTGGGGGCTCAGGTAAGCGCGCTCAATTTAAATTGTCTGGCAGCAGAGTGGCACTGGCAGTGAGAGGCGAAGCGTGAAGAAGAGAGTCTAGAACTTCTAGAAGACAAGGACACAAGGTAGATCAAATTTAAGTGGCGGTGCAGGAACTTTGGGGGTCTCTCATTTGTGCAACAGCGGTGGAGGGCTGGGGCGGGTGTCCGTGTGTGAGTGTGAGCGCTGTGTCTCCTGACTGACTTTTTACATTTAGCCCAGCTGCGGGCAAGTCGACCGCAGGATAGCTAAAGTTTTTTTTTAAATGTCAATTTAAAAGCGGCCAGGGGGGGTTTGCGGTAGTGGGGAGAAGTGAACTGAGTGTCTTGAGGGCAGAGTGAGAGCGGGAGAAGAAGCAAAGGGAGAAGTCTCTGACATTCAGCAGGCACACAACAATGATTTTATGCAGGCTTATCAATGGGACCAACAGGGTCCCACGGACCCCGGCGGCACTTCACAGGGGGCGGCAGTTCAGTCAGTGACTATTATTATTATTATAGTCTCTGCCGACTGCCGCTCCTGCCTGCCTTCCCCCCTTTTTGTATTTAAAACTCCCGGTGCACAGGAGATCTTTTTGTTGCATGATGCATCCGGGAGCAGTCTTGCTGTCAGTGTGATAGTGATTGAGAACAGGAGCTAGGGGAGTTGCAGCCGTCCCACAAGTATATTGGAATGTTATAGAGAAGGTGAGAAGCAGGAGAGACTTGGCTGTTTTTATCTGCTTGTAGGATGGGTGAGTTATGTGGGGTCATAGTTAGCTGTCTGTAACACTTTATGTGCCAGAGAATTTTCAAACGGCACAGCTGCTGCTTAAAATCTAGGATAGCTAGCTGCGTGTAAGGGGCAATACATTTGAACTAAACTGACAGTAACAGTGTCCCTATCGGGGCTTCTGATCTGCACTGCTTCACAATATCTCTCTCTGTATATTCAGTTGAAGCAATGTGTTTAGCTGCTAAACACATTTCTTCAACTGAATATACAGAGAGAGATATTGCAGGATATCTTGTTAATCAAACACTATCTGAAATGGGGGGGGGGTTAGTATGGGCTTGGCTGTATCCCCCACATCGCATCAGAATAAAAATAATAATCACACAGCAGTGATAGAGTATTGTGATAGAGGGGTTGGGGATTTTGAGAAGAGATATTAACCCCTTCTTCATCTGATTCAGCAGCTGTTAACATAAAAGTAGTATTCCTCTAAAACTTTTACCCCCAAACCTATTTTAAAGTATGAGGTTGCCTTTATATGTGTGTTTTTTTGTGCCAAAACTCAGTGAATAATAGCAAACATCATGTGTGTTTTATGTGTGTGTGGGGGTGGTAATGTGTGGTGTAGTATTGTGTATGAGGTGGTATTGTGTGTGTAGTGGTATTGTGCATGGGGTTGGTAATGGGTGGTATTGTGTGTGTGATTTGGTATTGTGTGTGTGTAGTGGTATTGTGCATGGGGTAATAGTGTGTGGGGTTGGTAATGGGTGGTATTGTGTGTGTGGAGGTAATGGGTGGTATTGTGTGGGGGGTGCTAATGGGTGGCATTGTGTGGTAATGGGTGGTATTCTGTGTGTGTGGGGGGGGGGTGGTGGTAATGGGTGGTATTGTGTGTGGGGTGTGGAATTGGGTGTAGTGTGATATAGTATGTGTGTGTTTGTGTATGTATGTGTGTCTCTGTGTCATTGTGTATGTTTGTGTGTGTAAGTATGTGTGTATAAATATGTTTATGGTTGTGTGTGTGTGTGTGTGTAAATATGTGTATAAATATGTATGTGGTTGTGTGTATGCGCAAATGTGTGTGTGTATATGTATGTAAATATGTGTGCATGAGTGTGTAAATATCTGTGTGTAGGTGTAAATGTGTGTGTATAAATGAGTGAGTGTGTAAATGTGTGCATGAGTATGTATTAATATGTATGTGTGTGTGTGTGTGTATAAATTAGTGTGTGTGTGTGTGGAAATATGTGAAGACAGGAAGCAGGAATCCCTGCAAATGCAGACTGTTTAGCATTATGTACACCCTCCTTGCACAAATAATAAATTTACTTCTGTCTGAATTGTGTTTTGTATATGTATCTGTATGCATATATATTTGTGTGTATTTATATATGTATTCTATATGCGTGCATGTATGTGTGTGCATGTATCTGTATGCATATGTGTGTATGCATATATATTTGTGTGTATTTATATATGTACTCTATATGCGTGTATATATGTGTATCTAAGATGATTGCATTTTTTTAAATGTTATTTTTTACTATGGGTGTCAGTAGGGGCCTCATGTTCAAGTTTCGCCTAAGGCCTCGCAAAGTCTAGAGCCGCCACTGCCCCTGTCAGTCTGACACACACACGGGGGCGGCTAGACAGGCTATGCATACAGTCCTGTTAAATAGAAAGGGGGAATTACACGAGGAACCGCGGCAGGGAGACGGTTACAAGATGGAGGCAAAATAATGAGGAGATGCACTGGGGATGGCTTAATGATGAGGGCATAGTGGCCAGGCATGAGCATACAGGGTGGGGTCCATAGGCTTAAAATGAGGTATGACATGGAAGGAAATATTCGTAACATTAATGTTAGGAGGGAATGGGGAGAGCATGGTGATGGGGGTAACATGCTGAGAGAAACAATGCAGCATGCTGAGGGAAAGATATAACGGGGGGGGGGGTGAAACCGAGTGGGTCAAGATGTGGGATGGGAGGAGCAGAGCGGCAAGCCGGCAACAGAAGCTATAGAAGCTGAGCTCATGCTAAGGTGTGTGCGTTGCGATGCTGAACAGTTTGCCGCATATCCCCCCCCCCCTTGTGATATTTACTCGTTTAAAATATTTAGCTTATAAACTATGTGCATATATTATATTCAATATAATAAATAAATAATATAAATATAGTGTGTGTTGAATAAAAATAATTAAAGCTTTGTGTGAAGCTGATCATGGGGCTTTGCTATAAGGACGAATCCTTTTGTGTCCTGGTCTCAGAGATCCTGTGAAATCATTCAGTACATGGCTATGTCTGATGTTGGGGGTGGGGGTCATGTTTATTGTGGCCAGTGCATCATATTATTTGCTGCTTCATGGGCATAACATTGCTGGTGTGCATTCAGACATAGTATTAGTTGCACTTGCAGATTCAGACTCCCGTGTTGTTCCTTACAGGGTTGTTATAAAGACTAGTGAGTGACTTCTACACACTCAGCACCTGTGGGTGTGTAAACACTAAAAACAGTACTGTTCTCAGGGATATTTTTTTTTTAAATTCTAATTAATTGCATTTAGTGCCAAGTTATTTTGCACATTACTATGGGAGAACAGAGCCCCTCAGAACAGTTAGCACTGGAATGTCCTACATAATGAAATAATATCCTCTATAGCAATCACCAGAGTTAAGCTCACTTGCAGCCAGAGGCATGAGATCCTGAAAGAAATCCATTATCCTGTTTTGACAGACAGCAGCCACAAACTGCTATTTATTATACATGCCTCACTGCTGTCTGTCAAAACAGGATAATGGATTTCTTTCAGGATCTCATGCCTCTGGCTGCAAGTGAGCTTAACTCTGGTGATTGCTATAGAGGATATTATTTCATTATGTAGGACATTCCAGTGCTAACTGTTCTGAGGGGCTCTGTTCTCCCATAGTAATGTGCAAAATAACTTGGCACTAAATGCAATTAATTAGAATTTAAAAAAAAAAATATCCCTGAGAACAGTACTGTTTTTAGTGTTTACACACCCACAGGTGCTGAGTGTGTATATGTGTGTGTGGGCTGGGGCATTTGGAACAGTTCATAGGAGCCACATAAAGGGCAGCATTTTAAAAACAAATGCATATTTTTGGAAATAAGCAAGCCATGTCCCTTGTCCCTGTATCCTTTTTTTTTTTTTTTTTTTTTAAACATACAATCTATGTTTTTGTATTAATTAATGCAGGTACAAGTAGCACAGTAACATGGCTTACATAATATTCCATAGTTGTTTTAAAAAATATGCTGTCTACATAACATATACAGTGTGTGTGTATGTATATGTATGTGTATGTATGTATATGTATGTATATATGTATGTATATATATATATATATATATATATATATAGTGTGTGTCTAGGCTCAATGCCGCACACAAGCGGTATCAAGCCCGCACAGAGAAAATTTTTTTTGCACACAATGAAAAAAAATTAGAGGGAACATTGACTGTGAGTCTAGATTCTGGATTAGTGCAGCCCCTACCGAGCACAGGTAAGGACGTAGGAGTCTGACAGTGCCTTGGGTAAAATATTGAAACATTTTAGAGATATTTTAAGGTGAAAGCAGCAGGAATTTGTTAAGGACTGAACCTGAGGCACAAATAAAAGTTCAAGTCAAATGTGAGAGTCCTCATTTTAGACGTGTTGAAATGAGGCTATCCGTGAGATACTGTACACAGAAGAGGATTGGTCTGATGCAAAGACCTTATTAAAGGATACTAAAACCTACAGCATTTGATTAAGGGGCTTTGAATTATATATATAGAGTGATAAGAGAATGGGACCTAGAGCCAAACAAGCTGTTGAGAATGTGCCAGACAGACTGTTGAGAATGTGCCAGAGAAAGATACCCTGGTGGTACAGTAAGAGAGGTTAGAACAAACACATGAGAAGGCCGTATCACAAATAACATGATTTGAGGGTTTGGAGTAGGGGAGGGTGACCTGTAAACTGGCTGTAAGCAGATCGTTTGTCACCTTGTCTTAGTGGAATGTTGAAAGGTATATTCCAGAGGAACAAGAAAATAATTTAATATGAGGAAATATGATGGGTATGTGTTTGCTGGCCTTTCAAGCAGTTTTGAGGCATGCAGAATTCAAGTTCTAGGACTGTAGGTTAGGTTTAATGATACACAAGACTAGTGTATGGTTAATGAAAATGTGCTTGTTTTAATGTAAGAGAAGGAATGGATAGTGTGTGAGGATTGGTGCAATAGTAGAACTAAAAGGTGTAAAATTAAGGGACTAGATATAAGCTAGGCTGGTGATCTGAGGGCTTTTGTTTACAAAACCTTACACTGAGAAGGAGGTGTGCAGAGGATAGTATATTCATTTGGGATTATAGTATGTGATGATGTAACTGTAGGAAAGTATTTCTGCTTAAAGAGGCTGAAGGCAGAGAAGTAGAAGTGTAGTATAAATGTATGGTGCAGACTTTCCTCTGTTGCTGGCCAGCACTATGCAAACATATCTATATATAGCAAGCCAGTTTAGTATGTCACAGTTGGTGATGAATGCAAACGGTATTGGCTGTGGTGGAATCAACCACATCCTCAAGGGCCAAGTTTACTGTGAAGCTCTAATAAGGAACACTGCTCATTCAGGAGAATATCATGATGGATGGTGGAGAAGGACAGCCTTAGAGAGTTAGACAGTTGTAGTTGATCTAGTGTATATATTTGAGGCACCTTTAAAATCTGTTTTCTTATTTTAACCCAACATGCTTTTACAATTCCCCTTTAATTAGTACTCATTAGCAAAACTGTTATTGATGTATATTGCAAAAAGTTAGCCCAGGTATATGATCCAGCACTAAACACCCACAACCCTAATATGTAGGATCAAAGGCATCCTTATCACAGGGTTTGTGCTCATGGAATCCTGGTGGGGTTTTTTGGTTTTATTTTTTCACTTAGTCTGGGGGGTCACATAGACTGATATGACAATCATGTGCTACATCATAATATCACTTGTTTTGTTTTTGCAATTTAGAAATTCTGCAAGAAAAACACAGTATGTAAAGATGTAGGGATAAGCATCTTTGGATTACTGCTGTGTGTGAATACGACATGAGATATGGTAGATACCATCTATAGTTGTGGCATTTTAGGTATTGACATTATGAGTATTTTTTTGCTTTTTTATCTTTAGATCTTGCAGACAAGAAATAGTCACTGTGAGCCTTTTTGTTGTTTTCGGAAATGTCAATGCTTCTGACAGCTAAAAAGTGTTCCATAGCTAATATAGTTTGAGTACCACCAGCATCAGAGCAATGGCAAAAAATTAAGGGATATTAAAACAGTGATCATTTAGTAAAAACAAATTATGTTAAATCAAAGTAAACATAAAAAGAAACAGATTGTGTTAAAAAAAAACCAAAAAAACAACCAACTTTCTTGTGGGTTATTTTATTTTGCAAAATGAGCACTTGACATTTTAGCCACTGCCTAAAGCTAGATAAGAGAGCAGAATTTTGTGGAACTTAAGTTGAATTCTACTTCTTCTGAGCATGAGCAAAACAGACATGCTGGCCTCTATTTATCAAAGTCTGGCGAATCTGATCCGACAGTGCGGATCAGGTCCGCTAGACCTCGCTGAATACGGAGAGCAATACGCTCTCCGTATTCAGCATTGCACCAGCAGCTCACAAGAGCTGCTGGTGCAACGCCGTCCCCTGCAGAATCGTGGCCAATTGGCCGCCAGCAGGGGGGTGTCAATCAACCTGATCGTACTCGATCTGGTTGAATTGCGGCGATGTCTGTCCGCCTGCTCAGAGCAGGCAGACAGGTTATGAAGCAGCGGTCTTTAGACCGCTGCTTCATAACTGGTGTTTCTGGCGAGCCTGCAGGCTTGCCAGAAACACAGGGCCTCAAGCTCTATCCGGAGCTTGATAGATATGCCCCACTGTCTCTCTACTATTATCTGAATAGTAAACAAGCTAAAGTTACTCTAAAAGATTTATTACATTAAGCTAGATAAGCCTCTTTGCAAGACTATGACAGAAGTAATGGACCCTGCCAATATGAAGTTAAAAATAATAAGAAAAAATGGTAAAATCCTATTAAAATGTTGCATAATACATATTGCAATGATTTCTATTAAAGTGAATGTAAATTTTGATGCTAAAGTGCCCGGTTTTAAAAAATTAGATTAAAAACAGGGGCACTTTAATTCATAAAAATGTACATTTCACTTGTGTTGTGAAAAAATACTTGCCTTTTAATCTTGACAGCCGATCCAGCTTCTTTCACCTGTCGCAAAGCCTCTTCCTGGGTCTAAATTGAGGAATTCGTCTTCCTCCAATCATGACATCATTTCTGATGTCAGAAATGACTTGCGATGACCGGAGGAAGCTGGAGCTGCTGTCAAGTTTTAAAAGGTAAGTTGTTTTTTTTTTGTTTTCTTTTTCACAACACTCCTGAAATGTAAATTTTGATATTAAAGTGCCCCTGTTTTTAATCGAATTTTTAAAAACCCGGGCACTTTAGCATCAAAATTTACATTCACTTTAAGTATTACCCACTTCTTAGTGGTTTTGTTACCACAACAATGAAACAGACTTTTTAACATCCCAAGCAGAGAAGTAGGGTGGCGTGATTATTAGTGGAAACATGAATATTTGCCTTCTCTTCTGTTGATGATTTATGTAACTTCTGGCTTGTGAGTGAATTCCACTTCATTGTGCAAACCAAAGGGTATATGACCTGTCATATCCTAAATGTTTCCAGCTGATTAGTATTCCTATAGTTACTGTGAGCTACAGGTTTGCAAGCCGCAAACTCATCACCTGCATTTGTGTACCTGGTTTGCAATCATGCTGTTACTTTCCCAAAAAAGGAAGGTGTTTTATATCTATTTTGTATTGCTGGGAGCTGTACCTCACACACATATTTGTAGTTTCATCTTAAATAGCCCATAGTATTTATGTATGAGGTATTGCTATAGTATGATTTTTGACAGAAATTAAATGGTTACTGACAAAATGGTTTTCTTTATCGTTCATTTGCTACATTTTAACAAGCATTTGTCTTACAGGATCCCAGAGGATTTTATAGGGGACTTTGCAAATATAGTTTACGGAAACAGGTCAGTAGTTTTACCACCTTTACAAGATTACAAAAAAACACTTGTGTTAGACTTCTGTGCATTAATCTTTTTGTAGACGTCTTTTTTATGCATTGTTAGCAAAACATTTAATTTCATTGTAGTCAAGACTTAATTGAAGACTTAAAGAGACAATATAGTCAAAATGCAGTTTTTGTCACAATGTTATACATTATTGTAAAACACTTTTGGCATAGAAGGTTGAAGTCGCGTGCATGCTCCTGAGCTCTTATGACCATATAAAGGTTTGCTCCTCAACAAATCCTGTCCCTTTAAAGGGATATTCTAGTGTTAAAACAAAATGCTCTGTTTTGCTGATTTATTAATGTTCTGGGGACAGGAAGCTCTCACCCCTGTTATGTTAGTGCAAACACTTGGGCTGGCTGTGTATCTATTGTGTGAAATTTAAATTATGTGCACCCAATGCTTAAAAAATAGAAATAAAAGCTTACAGTATGATTGTCGTAGATATATGGCTAGACTGACCGAAATCACTGTAACTTCCAAAGTCCATATCTTCATAACATTTGAAGTCTACGTAAACGTTATGGAGATCTAGTTCTGAAAAGCCAAATGTGGATGTGTTAATTAAGGAAGGCTGCCATGATTATTATCTGTTTGTTTTTATAGATTTTTAGATCTTTCTCCTTCTTTTTTTTTTTTTTTTTCTTGACAATTCTGCAGACGTCCAGTTCTTGAGAATGCAGCTTTAAAGCAGGGAATTCGTTTGCCAACAGTGGAAGATCTGAGATGGAGAGTTGATGTGGCAATTTCTACAAGGTAATCTTAAAGAATAACTGGTGTGATGGTACAGGATCTTGTAAAATGAGTGCCTCTTGACCATATAAGATCTCTAGCCTCTTTATACTGTAAATTTCTTAATTTTGGTAGGATCAGACTTGTGTGTTTACATAGGGCTGTTCCATTTCTGATAGGTCTCTGCTTCTATACATTAACTATCACCTAGATTACGAGTTTTGCGTTAGAAGCTGTGCGGTGCTAACGAGCAGTTTATGCTCACTGCTCACTTACAGACAGTGCTGGTATTACGGGTTTTTACAAACCCGGCGTTAACCGCAAAAAAGTGATCGTAGAGCAAAATTTTGCTCCACATCTCACCTCAATACCAGCGCTGCTTACGTTAGCGGTGAGCTGGCTAAACGTGCTCGTGGATGATTTCCCCATAGGAATCAATGGGGGAGAGCCGGCTGAAAAAAAACTTAACACCTGCAAAAAAGCAGCGTTTAGCTCCTAACGCAGCCCTATTGATTCCTATGGGGAAAATACATTTATGTCTACACCTAACACCGTAACATGAACCCCGAGTCTAAATACCCCTAATCTTACACTTATTAACCCCTAATCTGCTGCCCCCGACATCGCCGACACCTACATTATATTATTAACCCCTAATCTGCCGCTCCGGACACCCCCGCCACCAACATTATACTTATGAACCCCTAATCTGCTGCCCCCAACATCGCCGACACCTACATTATATTTATTAACCCCTAATCTGCTGCCGCCCCCAACGTCGCCACCACTATAATCAAGTTATTAACCCCTAAATCTGTCTAACCCTAAACCCCCCTAACTTAAATATAATTTAAATAAATCTAAATAAAATTACTACAATTAACTAAATAATTCCTATTTAAAACTAAATACTTACCTATAAAATAAACCCTAAGCTAGCTACAATATAACTAATAGTTACATTGTAGCTATCTTAGGGTTTATTTTACAGGCAACTTTGTATTTATTTTAACTAGGTACAATAGTTATTAAATAATTATTAACTATTTAATAACTACCTAGTTAAAATAAAGACAAATTTACCTGTAAAATAAAACCTAACCTAAGTTACAATTACACCTAACACTACACTACAATTAAATGAATTACCTAAATTAAATACAATTAATTACAATTAAATAAAATAATCTAAAGTACAAACCCCCCCCCACTAAATTACAGAAAATAATAAAGAAATTACAAGATTTTTAAAATAATTACACCTAATCTAATCCCCCTAACAAAATAAAAAAAAGCCCCCCCAAAATAAAAAAGCCCTACCCTACACTAAGTTACAAATAGCCCTTAAAAAGCTCTTTTAAATTCTATCAGCCAATCGGAATTAAGGTAGAAAAAAATCCTATTGGCTGATGCAATCAGCCAATAGGATTGAACTGGCATTCTATTGGCTGATTGGAACAGCCAATAGAATGCCAGCTCAATACTATTGGCTGATTAATAGTTAAAAAAAATTTGTGTTTGCAATGTTGGGGGGCCTCGGTTTAGGGATTAATAGGTGGTTTATGGGTGTTGGTGTACTTTTTAGCACTTTAGTTAAGAGTTTTATGCTACGGCTTTGTAGTGTAAAACTCTTAACTACTGACTTTTAAATGCGGTACCAGGCATGACAGGAGAGGGTCTACCGCTCACTTTTGGTCAGACTCGTAATACCTGCGCTATGCAAGTCCCATTGAAAATATAGGATACGCAATTGACATAAATGGATTTGCGGTATTTCCGAGTTTGGTACACCTGTACCTGCAAGACTCGTAATACCAGCGGGCGTTAAAAAGCAGCATTGGGACCGGCCAACGCTGCTTTTTAAGCCTAACGCAATACTTTTTTTTTTTTTTTTAGGTTCTTAGTCATTCATAATGTTTTATATAAAATTTAGGGAGTTTAAAATAACATGTTGTCTATATATAAGATTTTCTGTATGTTTATCCATTTCACCATATTACAGATTTGTAATCATGCTATGTATTATACACACACACGTACACATATAAACATATGATATATATATTTATTAACTCATACATGGACACACCTAGATACATATATATACAGATTATCAGGCAATATCTGTACATAGAAATACATGCATACAATAAACACCTTGAGTCAAATCCTTGGATTTTGGAGATTAATTCTTCCGGAAATGGTACAGTTACTCTTATGGATGGTGTTATTAAATAATGCAAATACCATGACAGATTGATTATGATTATCTATTCTAAATTCTTTGGCATCTTAACATTCTCTCTTCTGATACTTATAATTGATACTTAGAACAAAATAGCAATACAGGTGTCCAGAATTGATTAGATTAATAGTCTCTTGCTAGCTAGAATAGTATTTTGTTAGCTCTAGTATCTAGTTTATTTAGGGAAATGGTCTTTGCACATTTAGGCAGTCCTTGAAAATTAGTAACCAATGTGTATGCTATCCAAAATTCCTGACATGTATTTGAATACCTATCACAGCCTAGTATTTGGCAGTACAATAGGTTTATCTGTACTTCTGTTATTCTGTCAGAAAACAGGAACACATTTGACCACCTTTGGAATCCTTCTAATTTTATTGGAAGGAATAACAATATTTTGTTTAAAAGCTCTGACACATTTAAGTGTAATTTTGACTTTATCATCCCTTTATGTTAGTATAAAATGCTTTGTTTTGCAGTCTGTTATTTGTTAAAGCCAATAAGGGAATTTATATGTAGAAGGGTTAGTTGATATGTCTGCAGTATCCATGTCCAGCTCTGAGAGGGACAAAATCTGCAATTTTTGGAGATGACGTACATGAAAAGAGTGGGGGGGGGGGGATAAATAATGAAAGTATATTGCAAAGTTACACTTTTTTTTTATACAGTAAAATCTCAAGGTGTTTACTATCCCTTAAAGAAGCGTAGAATCCCTTTAAGGTTACATATTCTGCTTAATTTGAATCCTTTTTTTTTCTTCTCTGATTATTAAAACCTTATAGTTCCTTGTCTCGAGCTTTGCAACCTTCCATCCTAATGCAGATGAAGCTTTCTGATGGTTCATCTCACCGATTTGAAGTAAGTATTTTATATAACACAGCATTATGTAAGTTTACTTTATGCTACACATTTTTATGCATATAAATAGTAAAACGCTACTCTCCCTTTTATCAACCAGGAAGCCTCGACTTTTTCCAAATACATTTATAGTATTTTCCACATAATATTTTGCTAGCCGAAAAAGCATTATTAAGTAGCTGTAATTTTTTTTAAATATTTCTGTATTCAGCAGTGTTTTTTAGGATTGACAGTTTCTGTGTAACTTTAACAAATTCGGTAATTCTTTGTATATTTATGAGTGTCTTTTACAAATTACATTGCGCTTTGTATTTGTTCTTTGTAAAACCTAAAATAAAACTGACCGTTTCAGAAAGTGGTAAGGACAGGGGAGTTCCCAGGGTCTGAATCTCTCTTACAATTCTCATGATATGCTCTAAGCATTTTCCACCTTTTTACTTCTCACTAATGTATCTCTTCAGTTGCATGCAGGTGTAGTTTGTTTAAAATTTACAATACACTTATTTAACTAATGTTATATAAGTAGTGTATTCTAAACTAGAGGCAAATGCAAGTTAAATTTTAGTGAAAACATTTCAGTTTAATTTGTATTTGCTGAAAATAGAGACTATACGTGCTCATGCATAAAAAAAAAAACAGTAATAACTTTTACTATTAGCATTTTTGCTAATGGAAGTATAGTGCAAACATGCTCCTTTTTAAATGCATCCATGTACATTACATTTTTTTACCTTTCTATCCCTTTAATTCACAATAGCATATAAAACTGATCATTAGGAACATTTTAGAGTGGAGAACATTATACTATATTGTTTACTGAAAGACATAATTTATGTATTATTGTAGTGTATAGTCTCTGTTAGCTTTATGTGTTACAAGTCAAATGCAATATCATCTCAGGGCATTAGTTACTTTCCTGAAATACTAGAAAGGCAATGAAACACAAAGCCATGTTTTTATTTGTTTATTTTCAGTTTAATGTTTTTTTTTTTTAAACTTTATTTTTGAAAATTTTAAAGAGGAACTTGGACAGCCCCACATAGCAATATACAATAACAGTCATCATAAAGCCTAGTATAAGCAACAATAAGTAGTTCCATCAATATAGTTGAATCTATTTTGAGTCCAAAAAGTCTGTTTCCTGAGCCATGTGATGCAGCCAAGTCCCTTATATTACTATAACATACAAAACACGAATAAACACAAATTTTAAAGATTAACTTGGACGGCCCCACATAGCATTGTGTAATAACAATCATCATAGGGCTTAGTATAAGCAACAGTAAGTAGCTCCATCAATATAGTTGAATCTATTTTGAGTCCAAAAAGTCTGTTTCCTGAGCCATGTGATGCAGCCAAGCCTCATATATTACTATAACATACAAAACACAAATAAACAAAACATTACAATAACAATTAATGATTAGTGTCGACTAATATGAACAAGTTTAAGTTTAAAGGCGTAGTGTCGCCGGTATAACCCAGAGAAGCCAACAGACTTCAAATAAAAGTTACCTGCTAACATCAGGTTAGGAATTGGCTTACAACAAAATATGTTTCCTCTGCTTTGGTCCCGATCAGGCCCTCACTTAAGATGCAGAAACTAGAAAAGCAGTTAGATGCATTAACATGAATGGTTAAGTAACGCAAGTACTCTTTGTCGAGAGAAATATGTGTCGGCGGATGGGCGCAGTCTCATTCTGCAGGTCACCCCACTCAGACAACAGTCCGTTTGGTGTCACTGTCCTAGTCCGTCAGATGTCTGAGTCAGTTGCCTGTTGACACCAGCGGCCATGAAGGTTTTCATTAAGTATGTATGCAGAATGTTGGAAGGGATGTAGCAGTTTGTCCCTTAGACCTCTCGGTAGGTAAAGTAAATATGCTTCCCACTTAACTATAAATGCCTTTATCCTAGCTTCCCTGGGTGTCTGCATGTTCTATCAAAAGTTGCTGATATAATGCATGGGTAAGCTTTTTGAAGGGAAGTTCTCTATTCTTGGCCCAGTATTGTAGAATTAGTTTCCTGGCCATTAGCACGACCAGGTTGAAAAATCTTTGATGGTTATGGGTTAGGGAGGTGTCCTGGAAAAGGAGTATACTTGCTGCAGTTAGCATTATGTCAGTTTTAAGTATTTTGGACAACCAAAATCTAACTTTGCCCCAAAACCTCTGCACCTTGGGACAATTCCAGACCAAGTGTATCAGATCCGGGGTGGATATTGAACATTTGGGGCATTCATTCACCGTCTCTAACCCATTTGGATCTAATTTTAGGTGTTATGTACACCTGGTGTAGTAGCTTTATTTGAGATTCACGTAAGTAGGAGGACAGTGTAGGTGTTCTGACTGCTAGTATGCTATGTGTGATTTGTTCTTGTGTGACATCGAGGATCCTCTGTCCCTGCCATTTGAGTATGATGTCTTGCATGGTTTGCGTCTCGTTATGCGCCACTATTAGCTTATAAATAGGTGTAATAGAGTGTGTTCCTTGAGAGGCTAGGTTACAAAGGGTAACAATCCTGGTTATATCCAGGGATGCCAGGCCCTCCATTAGTAGGCTCTGGACATAGTGTCGACACTGAAAGTAGGCGAACCTGTGTGTGCTAGGGAGAGCGTATTGTGCTTGCAGGTCTGAGAAAGGAAGTATTTGGTGCGTTGTAGGGTTAATCAGCTGTGCTACCGTCGTTAATCCCTGACGTTCCCACTTTTTAAAGGCGGCTGTTGTGTATCCTGGTATGAAGTTGGGGTTACCTTGAAGAGGTAAATATCTGCTAAATGCAAACGTCATCCCCCATGTTTTACAGAGTTTAGCCCAGGCCCTTAGTGGGTCCCTGAATAGTATGTTTTGCTTGATATGTGGGGGGAGGGATGATTACGGGGTGTGTGGCAAAAAAAGCAGGGTGTGTTGGTGCTAGTAATTCATTCTCCACTGGGGGGCAAAAATAATCCGATTGTGCCAACCAACCTACAATCACTTTTATCAAAGATGCCCAGTTGTACCATCTGAGATTTGGGAGACTAAGCCCACCTGAATTACCGTAATTGGCATTGCTAAATGTAGCCTGCTAATCCTTGGCTTCCCATGTCGCCACACAAATGCGCCAAACAGGGTTGCCAAGTCGTTTAGGTCCCGCTTTGTTAACAGGATAGGGGGCATCTGGAGAAGATAAAGCAATTTTGGGAGGATAACAATTTTTAAGAGTTGGATTCTGCCCGTGAGTGACAGGGGTAGGTTTCTCCATCCTTTCACTTGATTTTGAATGAGGGTAATTGTTTTGCCTATGTTTAGGTGGTATAGTTTGTTAGTGTCAACATGCAAGTGAATCCCTAAGTATGTGAAATGTCCTGCAGTTATTTTCAGGTCAGTGCCTTGTAATGGAGTTTTTTGGGTATTAAGTAACCATGTTATTTCCGATTTATCTGTATTTATTTTGTAACCTGAAATTTCACCGAATTTAGCTAGCTTATGCAACAGTTTGGGTACATTGGTATGGGGACTGGGAACATAAAGTGACAGATGTATGGTTTGTCTATGGATTCTGAAGCCTTCACTGCTTTGACGAATGTAACACGCTAAGGGCTCTATTGCTAAGTCAAAGAGCAACGGGGACAAAGGGCACCCCTGCCTAGTTCCCCTTTCCAGAAGGAATGAGGGGGAAACCTGGCCATTAACAATTACCAAAGCTGAGGGCGAGATATATAATTGTTGGAGTAAATTAAAAAAGTTCCCAGATATGCCAAACTTTTCTAGTCAAATTCTTTTATTGAAGTGAATCGATACACATCCAACATCATACATGTACAGCATAGTATACATTACGGTACTAAATATGTTAAAGGAAGGCATAGATCCAAACATTTTGTAGTATGAAGGGAGGAAAACAAGAAGGGGGGAAAAAAAAAAACTTGGTATGGCCGTTAATTTAGGTGAAGGGAAAGAGGGGAAGGGGGAGTCTGTCCAGCCTCGGGGTCATGTTGATAAGCGGTATTCTGCTTTTCCGAAATGGAACTCTAATAACTTATTCGGGTCTCAGTGTTCTAACGTATTCATCCCATATTGCTTGTATAGAGATGAAGTTGTCTGTAGCACCTTTCTTGTAAAGGGAATACTCTTCAAGCTCTAATAGCTCGGTCACTTTAGCCCTCCACATTCCCAAAGTGGGAACATCTTTTGCTTTCCAGTGACTGGCAATCAGGATTTTCACACTGTTAGTGAGTATTCGAAACAAAGGGAGAAGAGATTTAAAAGGGAGCTTGACAGACTTATTTAGTAGCCAAACAAGTGGGTCAGCAGGTAGGGTCGTATGTAATATATTGCCGACTTCATCCATTATCTTGTACCAGAAGTGGTTTAGCTGGGAGCACCACCACCACATGTGGCCCATGCCACTCCCCACGTGGCCACATCTCCAGCATTTATTACTGGCATTGTGATATAGCCGGTGTAATTTCCGTGGGGTTAGATACCAACAGTGTAATATTTTATAATTGGTTTCTAAGATAGATGCTGAGGTGGAGGACTTTTTGGTATTAATAAATATGTTAGTGGCTATTTGAGGTAGAATAATTATGCCCAGCTCCCTTTCCCACATTTCTATAGAGTAAGGAAGATTACCTGGGGTGGGTTGGGTTAGAATTTTATATATAGCAGACAGAGAGTGTTTAATTGGTGAGGTTAGGAGATAGAGTTTCTCAATATTAGTTGGAGGGCGAGTCATGTTATTTTTATGTTTATGTGTGGTTATATAATTATGGAGTCTTCTATAGGAAAACCAGTTGCGTGCCCATTCGTAACCCTTATCTATCAGCTGTGTTTGAGTGTTTATGGATTCGTCGGTAGTCACGTTATATAATAGAATATCATCCTCATATGAGATGTTAGGTGATGATGTTTGTAGGAGATCTATGGAGAAGTCAGGGTTATTTCTGAGAGAAGTTAGAGGACCAGGATTAGAGGATAGACAAGGGTGATGGTAAGAAGCCCTATTCCACTGTATGAAGGTCTCTTTTGTGATAGGATTAAGTAATGTTTTAGTTTTCACACGGAAGTTAGGGCTCCAAAACGTAGAAGCTAGTGATAAGTCGGGATTTAGTTGTCTCTCAAGTCGGACCCACCTCCTCTGATCATTGCCTACTCTCCAGTCTAAAATTCGCTGCAAGTAAATGGACATTCTATATTTTTCTAGGTCGGGTAGACCCAACCCACCATGTTCCCGCGGTAGCAGCATGGTCTTTTTATTTATTCTAGGGGGTTTTTTCTTCCACACGAAAGAGTTAATTAAGTTTTGTATTTGGGTGAGGTACTTAGGAGGTAGAGGCACCGGCACTGCACTCATGATGTAGAGTAATCTCGGGAAGATATTCATTTTTATGGTATTGATTCTACCCCACCAGGAGAGTTTTTTTGAGCCCCATGAAGATAGATCCCGCATGATTGCTGTTTTAATAGGTATGTAGTTAGTATGAAATAGGTTGTCGACTGACCGGGGGAGGTAGATTCCTAGGTATTTAAGAGCTTTAGAACACCACTTTAAGGGGCAGTTATTTTTAATTGTGTTTACAGAATGGTCGGGTAGACCGAAGGCCAATATTTCAGATTTGTTCGGATTGATTAGGAAATCTGTAAGCTTGTTAAAGAGGGATAATTCAGATAGGAGCGGGGGGATGGAGGTTTCGGGCTCGGTCAAAGAAAATAGGATGTCGTCAGCAAATAGCGAGATCTTATATTCATCGTTCTTCACTGTGACACCTTGAATTTCAGGTGTATTCCTAATCTTCAGTGCAAAGGTTTCTATAAATAGGGCAAATAATAAGGGTGAGAGGGGGCAGCCCTGTCGTGTTCCATTTGTTATTTCAATCGGCGAGGATAGGGAGCCGTTTACTAGAATACGAGCACTGGGCGAGGAGTATAGGGCAAATATACGTTGAAGGGTTTTTGGGCCAAGGCCGAAAGCATTTAGGGTAGCTCTTAAATATGACCAGTTAACGCGGTCAAATGCTTTCTCAGCATCAGTGGATATGAAAGTTGTCGGGATGTTTTTATTTGAGACATGCCAGATTAGGTGTATATTTCGTGTTGTGTTGTCCCTAGCCTCTCGCCCAGGGACAAATCCTACTTGATCGTTATGTATGAGGGAAGGGAGAAGTCTATTAAGACGGGTTGTGATTAATTTAGCGAAGATCTTAAGGTCAGTGTTAATAAGTGAGATAGGGCGGTAATTAGTTATTAAGTCCGGGGATTTGTTAGGTTTGGGGATTACAGTGATATGGGCTTGAAGTGAGAGTGGCGAGAAAACACCTACCTCGTCTATGCTGTGGAAGTATTTTAATAAGTGTGGGGATAATATTTCCTTAAATGAAGTATAATATGAGTTTCCAAAGCCGTCGGGGCCGGGAGCCTTCCCAGAAGGGAAAGAGGTAATAGCATGTAATAGCTCTTCCTCCGAAAATGGGGCGTCTAGTTCGTCCCTCTGTTCCTCAGTCAGTTTGGGAAGGTTAATGTCGCTTAAGTAGTCTGTTATTTCTGTCGGGAGAGGATCAGAGGAACCTCTGCGGATGTTATAGAGGGCGTCGTAGTAATCCCTAAAGGCCTGAATGATGTCTTTGGAGGTGGATAGTCTAGCACCTCCAGGGTCGCGTAGTCCCATAATATATTGCTTATTTGTGCGTTTCCGGAGCTGCCGGGCCAACATCCTGCCTTGCTTGTTTGCTCCTTCATAATAAACTTTTCTGAGATATAAGGCCTTGTTCTTGGCCTCTGTGCCTAGAAATATACGAAGCTGGTCTCTTTTATGGGAGATACTATCTATCAAGGAGGTACTTGTGGGATGTAATTTATGTAAGTCCTGTAATTTATGTATGTCAGTTAAAAGAGAATTAAGATACTCATTTTGCTGTTTCCGTTTCGCTGCCTTAAGGGCGATTAATTCTCCTCGCATAACGCATTTATGAGCGTTCCATATATTGTGTATGTGAACTTCAGGGGTGTCATTTGTTTGGAAATAGTCGATCAGTGCTTTTTGTAACTGTATAAATATCTGGGGGTCTCTAAGTAGAGAATCATCAAGTCTCCATCGAGAGTTGGACGGGTCAATGGGGTGCCAGTGAAGTTGGCAGCTGATGATGGCGTGGTCTGACCAAGTTATGGGGTTTATATGAGTCTGGGCGATAGAAGATAGGCTGGAGACATCAGCAAAAATGTAATCTATTCTTGTGTACAGTTGATGGGGGTTAGAAAAAAAGGTAAAGTCTCTTTCAGTTGGGTGGTGGAGGCGCCAAGTGTCATGTACAGCTAAACATGTGAGGGAGTGTTTAATTTGTCTTAAAGTTTTATGTGGTATAGAAGATGTGCCGGAAGAGCAGTCAAGTGTTGGGTCAAAAGCTAAGTTAAAGTCGCCCCCCAGTATGAGGCTACCCCTAGCTACTTCTAGAATTTTATTACTAAGTTGGCGAAAAAAGGGAGCTGGGTTCACATTGGGGGCATAGATATTAACCAATGTCAGAGGTTTATGGTGGAGATGTCCCACTAGGATCAAGTATCTTCCCTCCCTATCTTTATAAATAGAGGAAGCAACAAAGGGAAGACCTCTGTGTATCAGGATTCCAACCCCATTATGTTTCGTGGTATTAGAAGAGAAGAAACTCTGTCCGAATTTCATAAAACTAGCTTTAGGTTCGCTTCCTCTTTTAAAATGGGTCTCTTGTATAAAGAGAATGTCTCCTTTGTGTCTCTTATAGTCTCTTAGAGCCATAGACCGTTTGTGTGGGCTATTGAGGCCTTTGGTATTATGGGAGAGAAATTTAATTTTAGAAGTTAAGTTACTCATTGATATGGAATTTAGTGGGAGAGGCCAATGTATACAGATGTGTAGTGCCGCCTACCTGGAATGTGTGTGTAGCTCCCGAGGCTGGACAGAGGGGAAGGGAGAAAGGAAAGTTTAAATGAAAAGGACAAAAATTACAAACTGAAAAATGAGAAAAGGCATAATACGAAGTCATGAACGTCATTTTAGCAATAACAATTATGCAAAGTGTAGAAAACAATCTATAATACACCTTGCAAATAGGGGGGAGAGTATCGCCTAACATACTCTTAGGTTATGTTATATGTATTCGGGATCAGGATTAGACAATTAAAAAGGGTAACTTAGTCTTAAGGAACAGGCATATCAATTGACCGTGGTCTAAACCAGCGGAGGTTGACACTACCACAAGGTAAACAAAATAACAATATGTAATGTGGAACATTTGAGCCTTGAACAGAGTAACAGCAAAGCAATATAATCATGGGTTGCATGGATAATAACTATACACACATAACCTGGTAAGTAAAAATGGTATAAACATTTCTAGAGTCCCTAAACCCTATTCTGATTTTATACACTTATATATAGCGTCCAAAAGGAGGTCTAGTTTATATTAGGTCATATGTATTTGTTAGATGACCTCTAAGGACCGGGGCAATCAGTAATATAGTGAGCATATAAACTAGGTGCCCTGTGGGATAGGTGACGAACATTAAACATGTGAACCTTGAGCGTGTTAAGATCGTTACCATTGTGTGTCATGAAAATAGGTGAAAAAGGATTTCCAACATGCAATCCAAAAATTAAGCAACATAAAGGGCCCTTGGGGCCGTAGCCTAGTGTTATTTGCACAGTTACAATATGAGGAAGGTGATGTAGTATATAACAGGGATTAAGTTGACTCTATTTGTCATAAGTATGGGAGGGTGACCGCTTATTATATATAGGAATTTCAGTTTAAATCTAGAGTGGTATATAAACATCCTATCGGGATTAGCGGGATAGTGTCATAACAGTGTAACTTAAGGATGCATGATCAATACATTGTAGAGCTAAACCCTGGTGAATCTATTTCTCCGAACATTTACCAAGTATAATTACAGGGTACATTGTGAGATGAGTGAAGGTATTAAGCATCAAAACCTTAGACAAATTGCATTATAACAGTTGTGCAAGGATAACATGGGTGAAAACTTTCAACATATAACCTGATAAGATAAACAATATAAATGTCCTTTGGGCCCACAGTCCAGCATAGTTTGCCCAGTCACAGAATTGTAAAGGTGGTGCCTATTATAATTAATCAGGGTTGACTGTAGTATGGGCACAGTTGTCTAACAGGTAGGAAATGACAACGTGTTGCTTGTTAAGTAACAATTCTGAGCTTAGGGGTTATTTGAACCTCTTGAGAGTTATAAACAAAGAACTGTTCAGATTCGATATTACCTTATAACAGTTGAACAAGAATAACATGAGTGAAAACTTTCAACGTATAACCTGATAAGATTAACAATATTAATGTCCTTTGGGCCCACGGTCCAGCATAGTTTGCCCAGTCATAGAATTGAAAAGGTGTTATATATTATAATTAACCAGGGTTGATTGTAGTATGGGCACAGTTGTCTAACAATTAGAAAAAATGACAACGTATTGCTTGTTGAATGACAATTCTGAGCTTTGAGGTTAAGTGAACCTCTTGATTGTTATAGACATAGAACTGTTCCAGGTCGATAGTTCTACAGACAATAAAAAGGCAAATAATAAAAAAGATACGTTACCAGGAGTAAATCGATCTCTTCTTCATAGGACCGCCACCCTCACCACCGCGTAAGCCAGAGATGGCGTAGAGCAGTAGATGGTAGGAGGTTTGGCTGTATACGGTCTGGGTAGAGCCCAGATCTGAGGCTATATTTTAGAATATAGGTAAAGAAAGAAAGGTTGGTTTTATAGAACCTGGCAAGAGCGTATAATCAGGAAGTGGGGTCGTTTGCTCTCGATGTTCCTCTTTCAACTTTTCTTCGTTTCGGTTGAGCTCTCTGCCACTGAGGTCTCTGTTCTAAGGGACGAGAGGGACCAGGATCAGCTGTTAAAGGGGGTGACAGGACATTAGATTCGGCTGGAGGTTGTAATGGGATATCCAGGGAATTTGAGAGCCGATCTAGATCTCTGTAATCTTTGTATACAATCTGTGTTCCATTGTGGTTGACAATAAGACTAAAGGGGAATCCCCAGCGGTATTTGATGCCGTTTTCCTGTAGAGTGCTGGTTATAAATTTAATGTCCTTGCGTCTTTGGATTGTCAGGGGGCTGAGGTCTTGGTACAATTGGAGAGAGTGACCCTGATATGATATGGATTGTCGCGTTCTGGCAGCTTGCCAAAAGGTGTCCTTTGTTGTAAAACGTAGAAATTTAACGATAACATCCCGCGGTGGCAATGGGGGCCTCGGGAGAGGGCGTAAAGCTCTATGAGCCCTGTCAATGTCCTCATTCAGTAATGGCGGGGAATTAGGGGAGAGGAGCTGGAATAGGCCGGAAATATAAGTTTTAAGCTGATCCTGAGGTATATCTTCAGGTATTCCCCGAATTCTTAAATTATTTCTGCGCCCTCGATTGTCCAGGTCCTCCACTTTATCCTGAAGGGACTGGACCATAGAGTCCTGAATAGATATTTGCTGTGTGTTGGCGCTGACCAAGGTATTTAGGGTTTCCTGGCCTTCCTCCAGATACTCCATGCGTGTCCCCATCTCATTGAGGTCTCTTTTGAGGTCTTTCATTTCCTCTTTGATAAAAGATTTAAGTGATTCTAGGTCAGACTTAGAGGGTAGTGAGGCCAATTTTGCCTGAATAGCCTGTAGAGAATCTTGGTGTGGATTCGTCATTTCCGTGGACCCTATTGAGGCCACAGTATCAGATGTGCCCCCTGATGCCATAGGAGTAGTGTCTGTAGTGTGAAAAAAGGAAGACACTGAAGGGGTCTGGGAAGAATTCTTAGTTGGTCTTTCTGATTTCTGACCCTTCTTTGGGGTCATCGTTAGCAGCGTCTCCTAGTAGAGATATGTCTTGTGAGGCAGGGTCAGTGGCAAGGTTTCTATAAGGGTAAGGTAAGCGGGAAGCCTTTGTTGATTTGTCCCCGTGGTATTCGCTAGAGAGCGCTGGGTATGCCCTGGACTGAGCTTGCAGCAGCTGAGTGTGGATTGGTAGGCCCAAGCACCCCTCTTGATTTCGTGCCTGAGGGCCAAAAAAAACACACTGTGGGTAGAGTGATATAGGCTGTATAGTATAGTTGGGGGGGGCACCCAAGATCCCACAGAGCGGCCCACAGAACAGGGGTAAGAAAGCTGTGGTTCACTTCCACTTATGGCTGGTCGTGTGGAGTCAGCCGTTTAGCCACGTGTAGTGCGTGTGACCCCGGGGAAGGCTGCAAAAGCCAAAAGAAAGCTAAAGATCTCACCTCAGCGATCCGGACAGTGAAGTATAGGGCTGTCACGAGTCGCCACCCGGTTTGCCCAAGTAACGCTGTGAGCAGTCACTGCGATGAGCAAAGATGGGACCTGCGCCTCAGTGAATCCAAGATGGCGTCACTCCTTGTGTGAGCGGGTGAGATTCCGAGGTCCCAAAAAGCACAAGGAGTCGAAAGAGGAGCGCCGGTAGGGTGAGAGGTCTTCTCGAGGCTGTGGGTGGTATAGATGAATCCGGGGTGAGCCTCTGCAAGGTGATTTATTGTGCGGCTCGTTAGGATTGCTGTATTACAGCATAGTGTGGAGCGGGATCCCAAAGGCGCTCCCTCCTGCCGACAGTCACTGCTAGAGGTTATAAAAGTGACAACCTAGCTAGATAGCATCAAGTTAAGTCAAGTGCGATTATTAAAACTGATATCCCAATCGGTTATGTTAGCTAAGAGATAAGGCTGATACGGAGCTCTGTGATTATGCGGCCATGTTCCTGCACGGCTCGGCTCCGCCCATGCCAAACTTTTCTAAGGAGGTATAGGGGTGATCCCATTCTATTCTATTAAATGCCTTCTCAGCGTCAATAGCGAGAAGGCAGGCATCCACACTAGGTCTTTGAAAGTCAGAGTAATATGAATTATTATAGTGAGATATGACAGCTAGCGTTTTCCTGATGTTAATCACTGAGGTACGGTGTTTGATGAAACCAGTCGGGTCTGGGTGTATTATGTCTGGAAGCATTTCCGCCAGTCGATCCGCCAAAATCTTTGTAAACAGTTTGTAATCGCTGTTGAGCAAAGAAATCGGTCTGTATGAGGAAGGCAGCGTGTGATCTCTGTTTGGCTTTGGGATTATGCAAATGTTAGCGTCTGTAAATCTTGCGTCTGGTGTTGATGTTCCCAGTAAGTAACTAGTGTAGGTGTCAGCTAACACTGGTGCTATATCAGCGCTTAGAATCTTGTAGTATTCTATAGGGAGGGAATCTGGACCTGCAGCCTTCCCTAGTTTTGAACTTCCAAATGCACGTATCACTTCTTGTATATGTATGGGGGAGTTAAGGCTGTCTCTTTGAGCATCAGACAAGCGAGGTACTGTTACATTGCACCAAAATGTATGTTTATCTTCTTCTCTTATTGTCTGTCTGTCTTATTGTCTGTCTGTGTATAGGGATTTATAGTAGTCTGTAAATACTTTCATTATGTCCTTAGTATCTGTCTTAATGTGCGTTCCCGATTTGATTGCAGCTATAATGGATTTAGGTGTGTGTGGAGTCTCACCAGATTCGCCAGGAGCTTGCCAGCTTTATTGCCATGACGGTAAAACTTACCCTGTCTATGCAGATTAAATTTGTGATCAAGAATTTGCAAATGTGTATCTCTCTCTTGTTTAGCATCATAGTATTTCTGGCTATTTGCTAATGTAGGGTTGGCTAAGTAGGTGTTGTAAGCATTAGTTAGCTCTGAGAGAAGTTGGGTTGTGACTTTTTTTTGGGACCTAAAGTGGTGCGCTGTGTATGCGGTAATTTTACCCCTTATGACTGCCTTAGAGGCATGCCAAAACAGGTCAAGATTATCCCTATGTTGTCCATTGTCAAAGGTATATTCCAGCCAAAACACCTTCAAGTGTTGCCTAAAGTCTGCATTAGTAAATAAGTAGGATGGGAACCTCCAGGTCTTTTTAGTAGGTTCTGCTTTAAGAGGCTGAAGCTTTATTCTTATGGGGGCGTGGTCTGATATCGTGATTGGGAGAATAGACGTGTCTAATATGTTTGGGGTAAGTTGTGGGGAGGTGAGGAAAAAATCAATACGTGAGAAAGTATGATGCGTCTTAGAGACGCAGGTATAATCCCTTTGATCTGGATGTTGGGATCTCCACAGGTCATTCAACCCTAGTCCATCTCTAAACATGGATAAAATTTGTGCTTCCTGTTTTTGTTTGGGGTGAATTCCCCTCTTTACTCTAGGGCGGGATGGGTCAAGAAACCTGTCCAACGGGTGGGTTTTTGCCATATTGAAGTCACCCCCCACTATTACTGGGGAGTCCGAGTGTTGGGCAATGAGTGACTGTAGGGATGACCAGAAAAGCTGGTCAGAGTGATTGGGGCCATAAACATTACACAGCTGAAAAGTATGTGTGTGTATATGAAATGAAGTGAAAATGTAGCGACCTTGCCTGTCAATCTTTGTGTTGGAAAAGGTTATGGGTAAGTGTTTACGTATTAAAATTTCCACCCCACGCTTCCTTCCCTCTGACGGTGAATATAGAATTTCCCCAACACATCTAATCTTTAGTTTTTCATGTTCCTCTGCGGTAAGATGCGTCTCTTGCAGTAATGCAATATCCGCATGTAATGATTTTAGGTGTTGGAGGATTTTGCTCCGCTTGGCTGGGGATGTTATGCCCCCCACATTCCAAGATATCACATTAAGTGTCTCAGTCATTTAATTAGCCATTGAGGGAGCACAAGTGACAGGTCTATTTGCTGGTGAGGGGGCGATTTAGCAACTAACCAGAGGTCTCGAGGTGTCTCAGCAGAGTGCCAGAGAAAAAAGGGGTGGAAAGCTGAGGTATCATTATGTACAAAACCCAATGTGTGGTGTATTAGAGGTAAAGACTCACGGACATTGCTGGTAAGTGGTAGCCGGTATAGAGTATTGGTCACTAATTTATATGCCAGTCTCCAGTCCACCCATCCGCCGAACACAGCCCCAGAGTTTCCTGCTAGAGAAAAAGAATGGTTAGTACATATGACAGTTTCAAGATATATGAGAAGAAGGTACTTCTTCCCCAGACCAAACATACAATCTGCATCAAGAGTGGGAATGAGGAAGAACAGACATGAGAGAGAAACAAAGTAAACAACAACAACTTTAAATAACATGTGCCTTAGTGGGCTAAGGGTCTTAGGATTGTGGGGGGTCCCCTACAAGAGTGTCCATCCCTGAGACAGGAAAGTGACCTGAGATATGGCTGTCCTGAGATCAGCGGCAGCCTCAGTGAGGAGGTCACCAGTTCCCAAGGCTTCCTGTGCCTTGCGACGGTTATCTTGTCCTGAACCTTTCATCCTGAGAGTCTTACATTGTTCTGGGGCAAGGTTAGCCCTATGAATCTGCTTGTTGTTTTTCCGCGTCCAGGTAGGATTTCAATTCTTTGGGAGAACGGAAGAACTTGTCACCTTTTGGGGTGTGTAGCCGAAGTTTGGCGGGGTATAGAAGTGCAACTTGTCTGCCCTCCTTATACAGTTGGGAACAGTAGGGAGCAAATTCTTTACACAATTTAGACACCTCCGCTGAGAAGTCTTGGAATAACAACAGTTTTTTCCCCTCGAAGAGAACATCTGCATTATGTGATCTGTATGCCCTTAGCAAGGTGAGTTTCTCTTGGTAATTTAAGCACTTGAAAATGACCTGACGCGGTCTGGTAGAGGTAGTGATAGAGAGTCCATTGTCAGGACCGATGCGGTGTGCTCTTTCCACATCCAGTGGGAGACGGTCTGTATCCACACCTAAGAGCCTAGGGAAGGTTAAGGCTGTGAACTCCAGTAAGTCCTTGTTCTTGATGTGCTCTGGGATTCCAACTATACGGAGATTGTTGCGTCTGCTACGGTTCTCGAGGTCATCTACCTTATCTTGTAAGGCTTGGTTCTGGCGTTGCAGTTGCCTGAGTGAGGTAGAAGTATCATTTTGACGGTCCTCAACATCTGAGATTCTCTGTTCCGCCTGATTCATCCTTGTAGAAAATTGGCGCACCTCACTAGTCAGGGTGTCCATGCCCGCTTGGAGGGATTCCATCTTAGGCAGAAAAAAAGATTTTAATTCTTGCAGTAGGCTTGAAGAATCACTAAGTGCTAGGTGTGAGGGGCTTGGAGACGGTGGATTTTCCATCTGAGTCTCTGTATTATGTCGTTGTCTCCTATCTGTTTGCTTAGATTTTGAAGCATCTTGCCCTCCAGTGCATTAGAAAGAGGTTTGAAGTATTTATCAACCTTCATATGAAGTGCAGTGAATAAGAAAATTCTAACAATAAAGTTCAGATGGATATTCCAGATTATAATTGTATGCCACTAGGTGGCGCTGCTGTATTACAGTTGGAGGGGGGATTTGAAAAATATGTGAGGGAAGGCCTGCAGTTACATAGATGGTTAATGCAGACTTATTTAACTGTGATGTTGTCAAGTATTGCAGCCTTATTTATAACACTCCAGCTCCACTGATTGTGGTTCCCCCTCTAGTGCAAACATCATGCTCTACAACAGCTTCCAAATGAACACATTGTATATCTCAGTGCTTGGATGCAACTTATGAACAAGTCTCAGGTTCCTTAGAGTTTCAGTAAACTTATAATGTGTCACGCTTTTAATTTAATTAAACAGAGCAGGCAAGCAAAGCAAAGGTCTCCCCCGTGTTGTCTCTGAACCTCTCAGTGTGTGCGAGATCTCTGAGGAGTGCTTATGCCTTACCGGCCTCCTGCAGTCAATGTCCGAATGGCTATTGCTATATGTCCGGTCTCCTGCAATGCCAGATCTTGTGCACCGTTTCCCCTGCAATCACGATCCTAACCGGAGCAGTCTTTGGGTCTTATCTGAGCCAGCACACTGGTTAATGCTGGGAGAACTCCTCCAAGATGGCGCCCGCGTGTGTTATAATGTGCACAGTGTGGCGCAGTGTAAAATGCCTCCCGGGGCTAGGGCGATTATCAGCCCTCCACGGCTCTTTTGGCCAGTTAGGATGCCTGGGGCAATAACCCAACAAGGTGGCGTCGTGGGAAAGGCGGCTGGCAGCTAAATAAGAGTATTTTGTGAAGCTGAGTTGCGGAGCTCTTCTCCCTTGCTGCCAGCCGCTAGCTCCGCCCACCGGAAGTCCATTTTCAGTTGAATTTAATAGACTGCACACTCTTATATAAAAAGTTAATCTTTTGTTGATATATAGGCTAAAATCAAAGTCGGCTCTTTTTCACCTTTGATAAGAACTGGACATTAACAAAATGCAAATAAAAAACAAATTGATTTTCTTCTGTAATCCTATTGAAATTCTTTTTTGGACTAACCTAAAGAAGGCGATGATTGGGAGATCATTTCTTTCTAATGGGACTTGAACGTCTACAAAGAATAATGGGATAAAATGGTGGGGTGACAGGCCTATTCAAATTTACTGCTGTGTGTATATATATATAAAGAAGAAGGCCTTCCACAAAGTATTACAGGGTGTGCATACTAATGCAAACAAGTTTTTCCTTCCAAAGGCATGAAGTCCACAACTTCATAACTGTTGGGAATATCAACAGCTGACAACCAGGAGGAGGCAAAGACACCCCAGCCAAAGGCTATAAATACCCCTCCCACTTCCCCATTCCCCCAGCCATTATTTGCCTTTCGTAACTATAGGAGGATGGCAGAGGTGTATAGAAGATAGTCCTTTAATGGTAATGTTCCCTGCAAGAGAGGACTAGGGTATTGGAGTAGCCATGCAAATCTCTGTGTGATTAGTGGTGAAGGTTTGATCCATTATGCATCCGGGAATGTTCTCTGTTAGCACATGGATAGTTACCTAACTACCCTTGAGGAATCAGTGTAGACGAGTTATACTGCTTCTCCTTTGTCTCACTCAGGTCACTGTCAAAGGGAATGCCTGTTACACCTCGAGCAGCTGTGTGCGTGCCTCCCAGCATGATTCCTGGGGGTAAGTCTCTTTACTTATTATGGTAATAGGTTGTTCTCATAGGGATGTCACAAGAGAACTCACAGTGTGGGTATTTTAACTACTTCCCCTGAGGAATCTGAGGATAACTAGCTCCGGTGTTGGGGTTTTCTTTATTTATGCACATGGGGACTTAACACCTTTGCGGAGTACTTGTGAGGGTTTAAGGTGGCTCTAGGGCCCTTCTTAGACAGATGGCAGACTGGGGCATGAAGTTTTTAACAGATCTGCACAATAAATTACTTGTACGCTTAGCTGGCAGTGGAGGCGGGTGTTACATCGCTCCCCATGTGACCAGCTTCTCTTCCTCTTGCTGATACTTGCAAGGAGCTGTGGCACTTCTAAAATCCTGATTGGATCCGGGAGAGTCCAGTCAGACGGAGAATATCTAGCCTGTGTCTATAGAAGTGGGTAAGCAACCAAGCCTACGGCAGGGTAGAGGTGCCTTTTTATTTTCGCATTTTCAGATTACGGTCCTCATTTAGACATAACGGTAGTGGAATCCTCATCCTATATATTATGGAGGACTCTAATGTTAACCCTTCTGAGGGTTTTTTATTTGAAATTAATATCACTAATAATTGCCTTTATTGTGAGGAGGCCATAGTTTGTCCTCCTGCCCAGTTCTGTTCCATCTGTCTGGGGGTTGTTTTAAAAGCCAGGAAGGAATCTAAGAATGCTATTTCTTCTGATAAACTAACCCACTTTGAGGTCAAGGAAGGAGCCACGGTGTGCGGCAGCACTAATCCGGAACAGCAGAGAGACAAAGGTCATCCAATAGTAAGTGAGCTATAACAGAGTGCCATAGCCAGGGAGATCAACCCCAGAAACGAAAGGTGCATGAAGAAGAGGCAGGCACTGCTCGGGGTGTAAAATGCAAAATAATATTTTATTGTATTAACTTCCAGTGTAAATAAAGGAAGCTATAAGGACTCCAAAAAGGTACAAACACACAGACGAACAGAGGGACAGATGGCCTGACGCGTTTCGCGCCCCCTAATAGCGCTTATTCATAGGCTTCGTCATAACCCACTTTGAGCCCTCTACCTCTCAGGAGTCTATTCTCCAGGGAATGGCTTTCCTCACCCCTCAACCTGGATTTAATCCTATCTCACAAGCAGTCCCTTGTGGCCAGCCTTTACCTCCTACTGGGGGTAACTTTTTTTTCCTGCAGATTTTTCCTCACAATTGCAATCTGCTGTAACGGCGGCCCTAAATGCCCTACCTATTTCTGGGAAACGCTAGAGAAAGGTAAAGCATAGTCCTTTAGATTTGGGGGACATTTCTTCCATTCAGTCAGAGTTGTCTAACCTAACGTCTGTAGCATCAGAAGGTGAAATATCAGATGCAGAGGCTTCTGAGGTTAAGGCTCCTGCTTCTGAGGAGTCTAGGTTCAGATTTAAAATTGAACATCTCTGTTTCCTTTTGATGGAGGTTTTAGCCACTTTGGAAGCTCCAGAAGCTAAGCTTATAGAAGAACCCAAGATCCCTAAACTTGATAGGGTATATGATAATAGGAGGGCTCCTGAGACCTTTCCAGTCCCGTTTCACATGGCGAGTATTATTTCCAGTGAATGGGAGAAGATCGGATCTCCTTTCTCTCCCTCGTCTATTTTTAAAAAGTTGTTCCTGGTCCCCGACTCTCACTTGGAACTGTGGCGTTCCGTTCCTAAGGGGGATCGAGCAATTTCTACACTCGCTAAGCGCACTACCATTCCGTTAGAAGATAGCTCTTCCTTTAGGGACCAGAAGAATAAGAATTTGGAAAGGTACTTAAGGAGAATGTTCCAACATATGGGTTTCCTTTTTCAACTGGCAGCTGCGGTGTCCGCTGTTGCGGGTGCATCCTCTTACTGGTGTGACTCTTTATCGGAACTAATTGAAGTTGAGTCACTCTTAGAGTATATTTAAGAAAGGATCAAGGCTCTTAGAATAGCCAAATCCTTTATCTGTGATGCTAATATGCAGATTGTTCGCCTGAATGTGAAGTCCTCTAGTTTTGCAGTGCTAGCTCACAGAGCCCTGTGGTTAAAATCCTGGTCTGCTCATATTGTTTCCAAATCCAGGCTTCTTTCATTGCCCTTCAAAGAAAAGGTACTATTTAGACCTGGATTGGATTCTATCATTTCTACTGTTACTGGAGGAAAGGGTCCCTTTCTCCCACAAGAGAAGAAGGCGAGACCCAAGGGTTGCTCGCCAGCTAATTTTCGATCTGATAAGTCTCAGCGGACCCAGTCGGCTTCCAAGCCCGAACAAGCTAAGGGTACCGGGATGCCTCCTCAATCTTGGAACAAATCCAAACAGGCCATGAAGCCCGCTGAGAGTAAATCGGCATGAAGGGGGGCCTCCGATCCGGGATTGGATCAGGTAGGGGGCCGATTGGCTTTTTTCTCGGAGGTCTGGAGACAGGATGTTCAGGATCCTTGGGTGTTAGACTTAGTGTCCCAAGGATACAGGATAGGGTTAAAATTGCGTCCTCCCAGAGGAAGATTTATACTATCCAGACTGTCTTCAAGGCCAGAGAAAAGAGCTGCCTTTCTAGATTGCGTTCAGGATCTGCCCTCCCTAGGGGTCATTGTCCTGGTACCTGCCTCTCAGGGGACAAGGATTTTATTCAAATCTTTGTAGTTCCCAAAAAAGGAGGGAACTTTTCGCCCTATACTAGACTTAAATTGTCTAAACAAATTTCTCAGTCCCATCCTTCAAGATGGAGACGATCAGGTCCATCCTTCCCTTAATCCAGGAGGGACAGTACATGACCACAATAGACTTAAAGGATGCTTACCTCCATGTCCCGATCCACAGGGATCACTTCCAGTTTCTAAGGTTTGCTTTTCTGTATCAGCACTTCCAGTTCATAGCACTTCTATTTAGCTTGGCTACTGCTCCCAGAATATTTACAAATGTTCTGGGTGCTCTCCTAGCCGTGGCCAGATCTCAAGGTATTGTGGTAGCTCCCTACCTGGACGATATCTTGGTTCAGACTCCTTCTTTTCGCTTGGCAAGAGGACTCATGGGTGGAAGATAAAAATAGAAAAGAGTTCTGACTCCCTCTACCAGGGTAGTCTTTCTGGGTACCATTATCGACTCAGTTTCCATTAGGATCTTTCTGACAGATCAGAGACGTTCCAAATAAGGACATTATTCCTTTTGCTCACTTCCATCTCAGACATCTACAACTATGCATGCTTAGACAATGGAACGGAGATCACTTAAACCTGTCTCAGCAGATTGTATTACACAACCTAACGAGAAAATCTGTCTCTTGGTGGCTCTGTCAGGATCATCTTTCTCTAGGAACGTGCTTCTTGAGACTGTCCTGGGAGATTGTGAATATGGATGCCAGCCTTTTAGGATAGGGAGCAGTCTGGGGTTCCAGGATGGCCCAGGGTACTTGGTCCTGAGAAGAGTATTCTCTTGCGATAAATATTCTAGAACTGTGGGCGATTCTCAATGCTCTGGGAGCTGGGTACCAGCTCAGTTCTGCCCAGCAGATCAGATTTCAATCGGACAATATAACCTCGGTTGCGTACATCAACCATCAGGGAGGCACAAGAAGTTCATTTGCGATGAATGAGTTGTCCCAAATCCTTCAGTGGGCGGAGGTCCACAACTGATGTCTCTCAGCGATTCACATTGCGGGGGTGGAGAATTGGGAAGCCGATTTTCTCAGTAGAGAATCCTTTCACCCGGGAGAGTGGTCCCTCCACCCGAGGTGTTTTCAGAGATGAACCTCAGATGGAGGTGACCGGAGATAGTTCTCTTGGCTTCCCGTCTCAATGCCAAACTATCCAGGTAGAGATTGAGAGATCCTCAAGCAGAGTTGGTAGATCTGTTAGCGATTCCCTGGAGGTTCAGACTCAACTCCTGGGCTTTTAAGAACAAAACCTCTATGGATCAGATTTGTAAGGCTGCTACATGGTCCTCCTTACATACTTTTTAAAAATTGTACAAATTTGTGGTGTTACAGGCTGTGGTACCCTCGGTTTAGGGTCAGCCGCCCTTTCTTTTGTCCCTCCGTTTATTCATCAGTGTCCAACAGTTATGAATGAAGTTGTGGACTCTCCCTGCCTTTTGGAAGAAAAACAAAATATATGCTTACCAGATAAATTCCTTTCCTTCCTGGCAGGGAGAGTCCACAACCCCGCCTGTAATTGTCTTTTTAGCGGCTTCCTTATTGAATTTTTTCTTCTGGCACCTTTACACCCTAATGTTTCTCCTGCTTTTCTTCATTCCCTTGGCCGAATGACTGGGAGGATGGGGAAGTGGGAGGGGTATTTATAGCCTTCGGCTGGGGTGTGTTTGCCTCCTCCTGGTGGTCTGGTGTTAATATTGCCAACAGTTATGAATGAAGTCGTGGACTCTCTCTACCAGGAAGGAAAATTTTGTTTGCATTAGTATGCACACCCTGTAATACTTTGTGGAAGGCCTTCTTCTTTATATATACATCAGTAAATCTGAATAGGCCTATCACCCCCCTCCATTTTATCCCATTATTCTTTGTAGACGTTCAAGTCCCATTAAAAAGAAATTATCTCCCAATCACTGCCTTCTTTAGGTTAGTCCAAAAAAGAATTTCAATAGGATTGCTGAAAAAAATCAATTTTGTTTTTAATTTGCATTTTGTTAATGTCAAGTTCTTATCAAACGTGAAAAATGGAGCCGACTTTGATTTTAGCTTATATTTTATCTGATAAGCATATTTATATATATATATATATATATATATATATATATATATATATATATATATATATATATATATATATATATATATATATATATATATATATATATATATATATATATATCCTCTCCAAGAACACAGGCACTCACTGGTCTTTATAAAAGGTAATCCTTTATTCAATCCATTAAAACGATTATAATACCATGACGTTTCGGCACAACATTGTGCCTTTATCAAATGTATCAAAATATTAAAAGCTTGAGTGGGTGTCACATTTGAATACCATGGCTTGTCCAATCAGGTTTAAGTTGGATTATAGTACAGTATCTGTACATTTTTTGGATCTTAACATTTTCAAAGTTGATGCAGAGGGTATTACTCGTTTCGGTACTTCCCTTTATACCAAACCAACTGACCGCAATTCCTTGTTGGATGCGAGGAGTTTTCACCCTCTGCACCAAAAGAAAGGGATTGTCACCTCCCAACTCACTCGTGTCATCAGGAACAACAGTGAGATACCTATGCTACACCAACAACTAGAAGAAATGGACATGAAACTAGTGGAGAGAGGCTACACCAGAGAGATGGTCAAGAAGGCACGTAATGATCTTATGGATCCCACTAATCTGGAAAATAGACAAGGGACAACTAAATCAGACCCTGACCGGATCAACATGGTCACTACATATACATCAGATTCGAGACACCTCCCTGAGGCAGTTCGGAGGCATTGGCCAGTGGTAGGCAGTGATCCCACACTACCATTTGGGAGGGTGACTGCCCCCAGAATAGCATACCGAAGAGCAAATAACCTAAGGGACATATTGGTTAAGTCAGATCCAATAAGGAATTACAAAAAGGATACTTGGCTTAAACCCACGAAGATGGGCTGTTTTCCCTGTTCTGGATGTGTAACCTGCAATGGTATGCTTAGGGGTAACTCGTTTCAGCACCCTCACAGTAACAGAAGATTCGACATCAGACATCGCCTTAACTGCACCAGCATATATGTAGTATACATGATCATTTGCCCATGTTCCAGGGTATATATCGGCAAAACAGTAACAACCTTCCGCGAGCGTATGGCAAACCACCGTTGTGCAATACGGGAGGCCTTACGCACTTTTGAATCAGAACAACCAGTAGCTAGGCATTGCATCCAATATAAACATGCGGTTTCCAGTTTACGCACAATGCTTATAGATCATATACCCCCACTCCCAAGGGGAGGTGACAGGGGGAACCTGTTACTACAATGTGAAACCAAGTGGATCTACAGGCTAAATACCATCGCTCCATATGGCCTTAATACTTCGCTGGACTTTAGCCCCTTCTACTAGATAAATTCTGTCCTGGCAACATAATCTGGGTACACAGATTTGTCCTGGTGTAGCATATGGGTTTCAAAAATGGACATATAATCATTTCTCACGTATTGTTCCTACGTTTCTACCATAATACTAGTGGGCATGACTGTTAGCCATTATTTCATCTTATATGCAAATTGACGTAGTTTATTGTCTTTATGACATTAAATGCTTTCTTGATACTTTTCACTTATTATGATATGGATACAATGTTACATAGATGCTCCTTTCTAAACACATATTTGAATTTTATGCACTATGTTCTTTTATGCACTTTGTTTTTAGTACTATTTGCTGGGAGTGTTGCGCTGATATAGATATTGTTTTTTTGTCCAATAGTTTGGGGATCTGCGGTACTTTGCCCCACTATAATAAGTATGGGGATCTCCGTCAATATATGTAATCGGCGACACACTCGATATGCAAATATAGCTATTGGTTTATTGCACAGCCGCCGAGAAACAGTGTATAGTTTACATGTTGCTATGGCAACGTCGGCCCTACGATCTCACAGGGCGCACAGTTTAGCGCTCCCTGATGACGTCAGACGCCGACTTTACACACGGTGAGCTGGCGGCAGGTGTTATACTCCAGTAGTATTTAAGTGGTGATTTGGGGTAAGTTTGATATGAAGCTTTTAATATTTTGATACATTTGATAAAGGCACAATGTTGTGCCGAAACGTCATGGTATTATAATCGTTTTAATGGATTGAATAAAGGATTACCTTTTATAAAGACCAGTGAGTGCCTGTGTTCTTGGAGAGGATACGAATTGGCTTGCAGTGCACCTTGGCAGTTGAATTGGCGTAAGATTGTGCTGTCCTCTATCTGGACTTTATATATATATATATATATATATATATATATATATATATATATATATATATATATATATATATATATATATATATATATATATATATATATATATATATATATATATATTTATTGTGTTATTATTAACATACAATCAAAATAACCAAATACGGGAAAGACATTTTTTACAATATACATTGTTGTATCATAACCCATGCTTAATGCTAGTACAATATACATTGGTTTACATAATAAAATATAATACATATTCCACTGTCTTGTATAAGTCTTATAACCTTCTTGTTTTAAACTCAAAAAAACAATATATGACATTAAAGGGACATTCTAGTCCAAAACAAACTTTCATGATTCAGATAGAGCATGCAATTTTAAACAATTTTCCAATTTACTTCTATAACAAATTTTGCTTTGTTCTCTTGGTATTCTTAGTTGAAAGCTAAATCTAGGAGAATCGTATGCTAATTTCTAAGTCCTTGAAAGCCGCCTCTTGGCTCAGGGCATTTTGACAGTTTTTCACCACTAGAGGGTGTTAGTTCATGTGTTTCAAGTGAATGTAAATTTTGATGCTAAAGTGCCCGGTTTTTAAAAATTAAATTAAAAACAGGGGCACTTTAATGCATCAAAACTTACATTTCACTTGTGTTGTGGAAAAAAAACTTAACTTTTAAACTTAACAGCAGCTCCAGCTTCCTCCGGTCGTCGCAAGCCATTTCTGATGTCAGATATGATGGATAGGTCATCCTCCAATCACGGCTTCCCCCCTGGGGGGAATCGGTGTCTGAATCAACGCCGTGATTGGAGGAAGCCTGATTCCCAGGAAGAGGCTTTGCTACGGGTGGAGGAAGCTGGAGCTGCTGTCAAGATTAAAAGGTAAGTTTTTTTTTGTTTTTTTTTTTCACAATGAGTGAAATGTAAATTTTGATGAATTAGTGATGAAGTGCCCCTGTTTTTAATCGAATTTTTAAAAAACGGGCATTTTAGCATTAAAATTTACATTCACTTTCATATAGAAAACACTGTGTTCACGCACGTGGAGTTCCTAGGAACCCGCACTGATTGGCTAAAATGCAAGTCTGTCAAAAGAACTGAAATAAGGGGGCAGTTTGCAGATACTTAGGTAATCAGAGAGGTAAAACGTGTATTAAGTGTTATGCAGAACTAGGGAATGGGTAATAAAGGGATTATCTATCTTGTAAAACGATAAATATTCTGATGTAGACTGTCCCTCTGACATAAGACATAATTAGCAGGCAGCAATGAGCAGAAAAGAGAAAGAGAGGGGGAAAAAAACTAATGCAAACAAGTTATCAGCATTTTGTTTGTATTATATGTTTCCATGAAATGTATCCATTTGATTTTCACTTAAAATATAGTTGGTTAACCTTTTGAGTGCTAATGACGGCTCTGAGCCGTCACAGAGTTTTCCACTCTGGTGCTAATGACGGCTCAGAGCCGTCACTAGCATTCTCCCACCTTGAGGGAGATCTGGGGGCTCCCACCCGCTCCTACCCCGGCGATCGTGCCTGTAGAGTGACAGGCATCGCCGGGGCTTGCCGTTTTGCGTGGTGACGTCACGCGCAATAACGTGATGACGTCACTGCGCAACTTTATTTATACTTAACAATGTTAAGTATAGGAGCAGGGGGCATGCTGCTTAGAAGCCTGTATCTCAGGCATCTAAGCAGCTACAGACCCCCAAGACCCATCATTGGAAAGGTAATCACCTAACCTTTCCAGCAGTGTAAGTATTGGGGGTGAAAAAAATAAAAAGTTAAAAAAACAATTGTTCAAAAAATTAAAAAAAAAAACATTAAAAAATCTTAGCACCCAGGTGGGAAAGTGCTTAGCACTCAAAGAGTTAAAGATCTTATTAAAGTTGAAATGAATTTCTTTATTTTAGCCTTTATTTCAACAACAGCTGCAGCTCAGTATGGGTGTATTGATGTTTGATTGCCACCATAGATAACTGTTTAGAAAAAGCCTTAGTAGTGCATATTAATTGTGGTGCTCTGCTTCTGTGACTCAGACAGAGCAAACCATTTTAAAAAAAGGTTTCAAATTGACTTCTATTATCAAAGTTGCTTCGTTCCCATGATATTCTGTGCTGAAGAGATACCTAGGTAGGCATCTGGCGCACTACATGTCAGGAAATAGTGCTGCCATCTAGTGCTCTTGCAAATGGATAACATTCTTGTAAAACTGCTGCCATATAGTGCTACAGAAATGGGCCGGCTCCTAAGCATACATCCCTTTTTTTTTTCAACAAATGATACTTATAGAATGAAGAAAAAATAATAGAAATAAATAAATTTGTTTAAAATTGTATGGTCTATCTGAATCATGAAAGAAATACATTGTTGGGGTTTCATGGCATTTAACACAGCATGGTGAATACTGCAAAAAAGCCACCAAATTCCACAGATTATTGTATAAAATGCTTTTTTTTTTAAACCGGCTGCTACAGAGAATCGCGTGACAAGGACAGATCAAATACTGTGTAGACGATGGACACTGTGCGGTTGTGGATTTCACAGTTTTGTTGACTGCATGAGTTTCTTTCCCCTATCTTGGATTTTAACTAAAATGTGCAACAATTCTGTGTTTATACATTACAATTTCATAACGGTTTGGGATTAGATTTTTTTTTTCTATTGCTAAGGTTTTTCACAAAGGCCTTGCTTTCCTGTACTGATTTCACTTTGGGGTAACACTGCCTATCTTGGAAAGTACCATATCTTTTAAGTAAAGTGGTCTTTGTACTTTTCAATATCTGAGCATTTTATGAACTGATACCATCTGGTCATCCCTTCCTCACACCCAGTTGTTCAGCCTTTACATGAAATATATACTATATGATACTGATGGTTGCCGTTAAAACTGTTTACTTGTGTGTAATACCTATATCTCTCACTTATTAGTCCTGATAAGTGAGAGATATAAGTTATGCTGACCTGAGCGCCTCCGCCTGCACACAATAAAATGCTAATTTCCTCAATGAAGTGATGTTTTCACCTCTTAGCCAATAGTGTGCTAGCAATCTGGTATATTGCCGATTGGCCTGCACGTCTATTGGCTAAGAGATGTAAATCTCACCTCATTAGAAAAAATAGTATATTGCCGTGGGGGGGCCTGAGGCGCTCAGCTCGGAATAACTGGCTGCAAATAAAGGAACTTTCAGCATGAAGTTTTTATACCTCATGACTGAACGTCCCCTTTATTTGTAGCACTGATAAATCCTAGAGTTTCTCAAACAAATTTTTCAATTGTCTTTTATACGCACACTTTCTGAGGCACCAGCTTCTACTGAGCATGTGCAAGAGTTTACAGTGTATACTCATGAATCTGTGATTGGCTGACGGCTGTTATATGATACAAGGTGCTAACAAATATGATTCCATTTTCAAATTTGTCGGAAAATAATCTACTGCTCATTTAAAATAAAGGCTATTGCTTTGCCTTTTTATTATTCACGTGTTTATGCAATTCTGCTGTATTAAATGGTACTTTAAGCATATACACTTGTAACCTTACATAACTGATAAGCTTTTGCATAATAAAAATCATAAGTGGCGCAGTAGATGTTGGAAGTTCATTCTGGTATAAATTGTACCTCATAAAGATTTGTAGTTTTATAGTTTACAATATTAGCTGCTGAAAATAAAAAGCAGGTTAAATCGGGCTGTGAAAATCATGTTAATTAGTAGCCAGCTAATTAATATGTAAATAAATAAACTGATTGGCTCATCGGCCATGCCTGCATGAGACCAGCAGTTCTCTGTGACTCCTGAGCAGTACTTTAACTTTTTTTTGTGGGGTTAAACACATAGGGGCCAATTTATAAATGTGCGGGCAGACATCATCCGCTGTAGCGGACCATGTCCGCCCCACATCAATAAATGCTGACAGCTTACGCTGTCATCATTTATCATTGCACAAGCATTTCATGTGAAATGCTTGTGCAATGCCGCCCCCTGCACATTCGCGGCCAATCGGCCGCTAGCAGGGGGTGTTAATGATCCCAATCGTATCCGATCGGAATGATTGCTATCCGCTACCTCAGAGGTTTCGGATGAGTTAAGAAGCAGCAGTCTTACAACCGCTGCTTCTTAACTCTTGTTTTCGCCAAGCCTGAAGGCTCGTGCGGAAACAGCTGCATTGACAGCTTGATAAATCGCCTCCATAGACTTGTAAGGTCGGTAATGCTAAAATGACATGTTCTAAGAAAAATTAGATCGTCATTTTTGCACAGTGACCATTTAATGTAAGCCTTTTTCTTGCCCCTGACCTAGTAAACTCCCTTGAAGGCTACACCTGTTTTACGGTTTAATCCAGTTACTGTTCAAGAAAATGCAGTCACAGCATTGCGTGGCCTACTGCTTTAAAGCTGCTTCTGTGTGAAAATAACAAGTCAGCCCTCAAAAATAATGACGTGTTAGTAAAAGTGTAATGCTCAAGGCAAAGAAATAAACCAGCACTGGGGAAATAACTGATTTAACATTCAAATAGTTAGAGGGATATTAAATCTCCTGCTTTTGTGTAAACATTAAAGAGTGAGCAGAATGTTTTACTCTTTAAAAGGACATTAAACACTTCTGCTTTTTTGTAAATTTGTGCTTTCCCCACATTTCTGGAAAAAAAACAAAATGGGCAAACTGCTTACTCAAAAATAGTTTAAATTGCTTAAAGGGACATTCAAGCCAAAATTGGAATCCACATGGATGCATTTCAGTTTTGAATAGAAACATTTTTTACAACATACACGTATTGTCAAACGTACTTCTAATAAAAGCTATAGCTCTTTCAAAAGTGTATTTAAGTATGCACCGTGCACCAGCATTTATACACAGCACTTGCTCAGAGAGCCTAAGGTGTCTGTACCATCTGGTAATAACTTTAATTGCTGACATGATACGCGCCCCACTGGTGCTCTAAGCAGGTGTTGTATTTACAATGCTAGTGCACTGAGAATATCTATGCTTCACGTGCATGTGCAACTAAAAATGTTAACACTAAAACAGCAATAACCTTTACTTGAAGTATTTTGACAATGCGTGTATATTGCAAATATGTTTCTATTCAAAGATGTAATTCATCCACGTGCATTTAAATTTTGACTGGATTGTCCCTTTAACCCCTTCACTGTTAATCAACAACAAATTGTGCATGTGCAATATTATGTTTCACAGTTAAGTGATTTGTCTTTTTCTATAAAGCACTTACAGACCTGTTAGTTAAAGGGACACTGAACCCAAATTTTTTCTTTCGAGATTCAGATAGAGCATGACATTTTAAGCAACTTTCTAATTTACTCCTATTATCAAATTTTCTTTATTCTCTTGGTATCTTTATTTGAAAAGCAAGAATGTAAGTTTATATGCCGGCCCATTTTTGGTGAACAACCTGGTTTGTCCTTGCTGATTGTTGGATAAATTCATCGACCAATAAAAAAGTGCTGTCCAGAGTCTGGAACAAGAAAAAAGCTTAGATGCCTTCTTTTTCAACTAAAGATAGCAAGAGAACGAAGAAAAATTGATAATAGGAGTAAATTAGAAAGTTGCGTAAAATTGCATGCTCTATCTGAATCACGAAAGAAAAATTTTGGGTTCAGTGTCCCTTTAATGTCTGTAGTATGGTGGTTGCTTATCTGGTAATAATTTACTAGTTGGCGTATTCAAGAGACAGTCCCCAGGTTTAAAAGTAAATTTATATGGTTTTCATTTTGATGTGAATGTTATGTGTCTATGTGATCTAGGGGTGAGAGTGTGTTTCTGTGATGGCATACGTTCCATTATGGTACCCAGGTTGGTAGTTGCAGTATAGTTACTGTGGGCATTTTTTTTTTTTTAAACCTATAAGGAAGAGAGCATTTTGAGTGTGAAGACTGGCTAAGGCTGCAGAGTTTAAAGGGATACTAACCCCTCATTTTTTTTCTTTCATGATTCAGATAGAGCATGCAATTTTAAGCAACTTTCTAATTTACTCCTATTATCAATTTTTCTTTGTTCTCTTGGTATCTTTATTTGAAAAAGCAGTAATAAAAGGTTAGGAGCCGGCCCATATTTTAGTTCAGCACCTTGGTAGAGCTGCTGATTGGTTTGCTACATTTAGCCACAAATCAGCAAGTGCTACCCATGTGCTGAACAAAAAATGGTCTGGCTCTAAAGCTTACAGTACTGCTTTTTCAAATCAAGATGGCATGAGAACAAAGAAAAAATGATAATAGGAGTAAATTAGAAAGGTGCTTAAAATCTCATGTTCTATCTGAATCATGAAAAAAAAAATTGGGTTTAGTATCCCTTTAATCAGGAGACAAATTTCCTGTGGTCTACAATGCTTACCATAGTTCATAGTAATAAGGACTGCTTTCTTGGTGATGTACAAGTTGGCTTCATGAGAAATGGAGCAGCTCCTGATATTTACATATTGGTAAACCCTAGCAACTACAAGGACTAGAGATCTGTTTGCTATACCTGCAATTTTTTTATTATTTATATATTTTTATTCTTAAGTTAATTCCTCCTATTTAAATAAAGAATTCAAATCCAGTCTATCAAGAAAGAAAATATATTTCTCTTACTTGGTGTATTCAGTCCACGGATTCATCCTTACTTGTGCGATATTCTCAATCCCCACAGGAAGTGGCAAAGAGAGCACACAGCAAAGCTGTCCATATAGCTCCCCTCAGGCTCCGCCCCCCAGTCATTCTCTTTGCCGCTCTAACAAGTAGCATCTCCACGGGAGGGTAAAGAGTATGTGGTGTTAGATTTGTAGTTTTTATTTCTTCAATCAAGAGATTGTTATTTTAAAATAGTGCCGGTTTGTACTATTTACTCTGAGGCAGAAAGTGATGAAGATTTCTGCTGAGAGGAAAATGATTTTAGCATGTTGTAACTAAGATCCATTGCTGTTCCCACACAGGACTGTTGAGTACCAGAGAACTTCAGTTGGGGAGAACAGTTTGCAGGCTTATACTGCTTATGGTATGTTCAGTCATTTTTTCTAACAAGACTTGGTAGTGCTAGAAGACTGACAGAAATCCCATGAGGGAAGGTAAGCCATTTTCTGAGACACAGTATAGAATGATGGCTTCAGTTAAGGGCTTTAATACTGACAGACAATGTGATGGGCTAAATCGATTACTTTATTAAGGTAATCTTATATTTATTAAGCGTTTTAGACGTTGGAAACACTTTTTGGGGACTTTTTTACGCCTGGCATTTTGTAAGACAGCTAATCTGACTCAGAAAGGCCCCATAACTCAAGGAGGAGGCCTCATTTTCGCGCCTCAATTGCGCAGTTGATTTGCAACACAGCTCCATGCAGCTTCATGTGCAGAGCCTTAAGAGTACAGGAGGACTTCAGGTAGGCTTAATTTACACCAGCAATTAACCCTAAAGGAAGGTAAAGCCACAGCAAAGACTGTGGCATGGTACTGTAGTGGGTTAAACCAGGTGTTTACTTCATTTTGCTCCGGTTTGGGCATTAAGGGGTTAAATGATTTGAAAATGTGTGTGCAATCATTTCAAGGCATTAGGATCATGTGGTGAAAATTTCATTGAGATATGATGTTTTTTGATGATTTGGTAAAAAAGTGTGTGCCTTTTATTATTTAAAGAGACAGTAACGTTTTTTCAAAAAGTATTTTTTTCAATATTTTAGTGTTGTCTGAGTCTGTCAAACATGTCTGAGCCTTCAGATAGACCTTGTTCTTTATGTTCAAAAGCCATGGCAGTACCCCCATTACATTTATGTTTAAAGTGTGCAAAAACATCTAAACATTTTAAAGATCATCCAGTAACAATTAAAAATGCTGCCCAAGACGATTCCTTAACGGAGGGTAATGAGGATAGTCCTTCTTCCTCCCCCCACGTGTCTACACCAGTTATGCCCGCGCAAGCGATGCCTAGTACCTCTAGCGCATTGGCCCCTATTACTTTACAACAATTAGCAGCAGTAATGGATAATTCCCTTGCAGCATTTTTATCCAAACTGCCAGTTTTTCCAAGAAAGCGCGATAGCTCAGTTTTAAATACAGAGCAATCTGAAGCTTTGGATAATTTATCTGTAGTACCCTCACAAAACTCAGAGGTAGCAGTGAGGGAAGGTCTGTCTGAGGGAGAAATTTCTGACACAGGAAAAGTTTCTCAGCAGGCAGAGTCATATTCTTGAGCGTTTAAATTTAAGCTGGAACACCTCCACGTCCTGCTTAAGGAGGTTTTAGCTACGCTGGATGATTGTGACCCCATGTTGGTCCCTGAAAAATTGTGTGAAATGGACAGATTTTTAGAGGTCCCTGTATACACTGAGGCATTTCCGATCCCAAAGAGGGTGGCGGATATTGTGACTAAGGAGTGGGAGAGACCAGGTGTACCATTTGTTCCCCCACCTATATTTAAGAAAATGTTCCCCATAAACGACCCTAGGCGGGACGCATGGCAGACGGTCCCCAAGGTAGAGGGGGCTGTTTCAACACTGGCTAAGCGTACAACTATACCAATAGAGGACAGTTGTGCTTTCAAAGATCCTATGGATAAAAAATTGGAAGGATTGCTGAAGAAAATTTTTGTTCAGCAAGGTTTTCTGCTTCAACCAATTGCTTGCATTATTCCGGTAACTACTGCAGCGGCATTTTGGTTCGAGGCCCTGGAGGAGTCGCTCCAGAGGGAGACTTCATACGATGAGGTCATGGATAGAATTCATGCTTTAAAGCTGGCTAATTCTTTTATCACTGATGCCGCTCTCCAATTAGTTAAACTAGCTGCGAAAAACTCAGGTTTTGCCATCATGGCGCGAAGAGCGCTTTGGCTCAAATCATGGTCAGCGGATGTGTCGTCCAAAAGAAAACTGTTAAATATTTCCTTTAAGGGGAAAACCCTATTCGGCCCAGAGCTGAAAGAAATTATTTCAGATATCACTGGAGGCAAGGGCCATGCCCTTCCACAAGATAGGCCGTTTAAGGCCAAAAACAAGGCTAATTTTCGCTCCTTTCGCAACTTCAGGAGCGGACCTGCTGCAACCTCTGCTGCCGCAAAGCAAGATAACGCTTCCCAGCCCAAAGCAACCTGGAAACCCTTGCAGGGCTGGAATAAGGGTAAACAGGCCAAGAAGCCTGCTCCTGCTACCAAGACAGCATGAAGGGGTAGCCCCCGATCCGGGATCGGATCTGGTAGGGGGCAGACTTTCTCTCTTTGCTCAGGCTTGGGCAAGAGACGTTCCGGATCCCTGGGCATTAGAAATAGTTGCTCAGGGGTACCTTCTAGAATTCAAGGATTCTCCCCCAAGGGGAAGGTTCCACATTTCTCGTTTGTCCTCAGACCAACAAAAGAAACAGGCGTTCTTACGCTGTGTAGAAGATCTACTAAAAATGGGAGTGATACACCCAGTTCCAATTGCAGAACAAGGACTGGGCTTTTACTCAAACCTGTTCGTAGTTCCCAAAAAGGAAGGAACTTTCAGGCCAATCCTGGATCTAAAAATTCTAAACACATTCCTCAGAGTTCCGTCTTTCAAGATGGAAACCATTCGGACAATCTTGCCGATGATCCAGGAAGGTCAATATATGACTACCGTGGATCTAAAGGATGCGTACCTACATATTCCTATCCACAAAGATCACCATCAGTTCCTAAGGTTCGCCTTTCTGGACAAACATTACCAGTTCGTGGCCCTTCCTTTCGGGTTGGCCACCGCTCCCAGAATTTTCACAAAAGTGCTAGGGTCCCTTCTAGTGGTTCTAAGACCGCGGGGCATTGCAGTAGCACCTTACCTAGACGACATATTAATACAGGCGTCGTCCTTTCACAGAGCCAAGGCTCATACGGACATCGTTCTAGCCTTTTTAAGGTCTCACGGGTGGAAGGTGAACGTAGAAAAGAGTTCTCTGTCCCCGCTCACAAGGGTTCCCTTTCTCGGTAGAAATGAAAATCTTTCTGACAGAGGTCAGGAAGTCAAAACTGCTGAATACTTGCCGAGTTCTTCATTCCAATTCTCGGCCTTCCGTGGCTCAGTGCATGGAAGTAATTAGTTTAATGGTTGCGGCAATGGACGTAGTCCCTTTCGCCCGAATCCATCTCAGACCACTGCAGCTGTGCATGCTCAAACAGTGGAATGGAGATTACGCAGCTTTGTCTCTTCAAATTCAAATGGATCAAAAAACCAGAGACTCTCTTCTCTGGTGGTTGTCTCAAGATCACCTGTCTCAGGGAATCAGTTTCCGCAGACCGGAGTGGATCATTGTCATGACCGATGCCAGTCTGGTAGGCTGGGGTGCGGTCTGGAACTCCCTGAAGGCTCAGGGACTATGGTCTCGGGAAGAATCTCTTCTCCCGATAAACATTTTGGAGCTGAGAGTGATATTCAATACGCTCCAGGCGTGGCCTCAACTAGCACAGGCCAAATTCATCAGATTTCAGTCGGACAACATCACGACTGTGGCGTACATCAATCATCAGGGAGGAACAAAGAGTTCCCTAGCGATGAAGAAAGTATCCAAGATTATCAAATGGGCGGAGGATCACTCCTGCCATCTATCTGCAATTCACATCCCAGGGGTAGACAACTGGGAGGCGGATTTTCTAAGTCGTCAGACTTTCCATCTGGGGGAGTGGGAACTCCACCAGGAGGTTTTTGCTCAGCTGACCCAGCTTTGGGGCATTCCAGAGTTGGATCTGATGGCGTCCCGTCAGAACACCAAACTTCCCCTTTACGGATCCAGATCCAGGGATCCCAAGGCGGTATTTGTAGATGCATTAATAGCGCCTTGGTCATTCAGTCTAGCTTATGTCTTTCCACCGTTTCCTCTTCTCCCTCGGCTAATAGCCAGAATCAAACAGGAGAAGGCTTCGGTAATTCTGATAGCACCTGCGTGGCCACGCAGGACTTGGTATGCAGACCTAGTGGACATGTCATCGGTCCCACCATGGAAACTGCCATCGAGGCAGGATCTTCTAATCCAAGGTCCTTTCAAGCATCCAAATCTAGTTTCTCTGCAACTGACTGCTTGGAGATTGAACGCTTAATCCTAGCTAAGCGGGGTTTCTCTGATTCAGTTATAGATACTCTGATACAGGTCAGAAAGCCTGTCACCAGGAAAATTTACCATAAGATATGGCGGAAATATCTTTGTTGGTGTGAATCCAAGGGTTATTCGTGGAGTAAGGTTAGGATTCCAAGTATATTGTTCTTTCTCCAAGAAGGTTTGGAGAAAGGTCTGTCAGCTAGTTCCTTAAAGGGACAGATATCTGCTCTGTCTATTCTGTTACACAAGCGTCTGGCAGCTGTACCAGACGTTCAGGCGTTTGCACAGGCCCTAGTTAGAATCAAGCCTGTCTACAGACCTGTGGCTCCTCCATGGAGTCTAAATTTAGTTCTTTCAGTTCTTCAAGGGGTTCCGTTTGAACCTTTGCATTCCATAGATATCAAGTTATTATCTTGGAAAGTTTTGTTTTTAGTAGCTATTTCTTCTGCTCGAAGAGTTTCAGAATTGTCTGCTTTGCAGTGTGATTTACCCTATCTGGTGTTCCATGCAGATAAGGTTGTTTTGCGTACTAAACCTGGTTTCCTTCCAAAGGTGGTTTCTAATAAGAATATTAACCAGGAAATCATTGTTCCTTCTCTGTGCCCTAATCCAGTTTCTAAGACGGAACGACTGTTGCACAATCTTGATGTGGTTCGTGCTTTAAAGTTCTATTTAAAAGCAACTAAAGATTTCAGACAAACATCATCCTTGTTTGTTGTGTATTCTGGTAAGAGGAGAGGTCAGAAAGCGACTGCTACCTCTCTTTCATTCTGGCTGAAAAGCATCATCCGATTGGCTTATGAGACTGCTGGTAAGCAGCCTCCTGAACGAATTACAGCTCATTCCACCAGAGCTGTGGCTTCCACATGGGCTTTCAAGAATGAGGCTTCTGTTGAACAGATTTTTAAGGCAGCGACTTGGTCTTCACTGCATACATTCGCCAAATTTTATAAATTTGATACTTTTGCTTCTTCGGAGGCTATTTTTGGGATAAAGGTTTTGCAAGCAGTGGTGCCTTCCGTTTAGGTTACCTGACTTGTTCCCTCCCTTCATCCGTGTCCTATTGCTTTGGTATTGGTATCCCACAAGTAAGGATGAATCCGTGGACTGAATACACCAAGTAAGAGAAAACAGAATTTATGCTTACCTGATAAATTTCTTTCTCTTACAGGTGTATTCAGTCCACGGCCTGCCCTGATATTTAAGTCGGGTTCAAATTTAATTTACAATAACTACAGTCACCACTGCACCCTATGGTTCTCCTTTTTCTCCTAACTGTCGGTCGAATGACTGGGGGGGCGGAGCCTGAGGGGAGCTATATGGACAGCTTTGCTGTGTGCTCTCTTTGCCACTTCCTGTGGGGATTGAGAATATCCCACAAGTAAGGATGAATCCGTGGACTGAATACACCTGTAAGAGAAAGTAATTTATCAGGTAAAAATAAATTCTGTTTTCTGTTTCCACTTCTGTCAATTAAACAATATGTTTCCATATTATTTGTTAAAATAAAAATCCTTTTCCTATGTCAGGACTATCTAAAGATCCCTTTCCTCTCAAGCATGGGAAGTCAGGTACAATCCAAGGTCAAAGGAGCAAGACTGTTGCATCTCAAGGACATCTGGTTAAATTCAGTTGTATCTCATTTCTGTTTTAATAGAAATATAGCTTTCTTGTGGAGCTGGTGAAACTGAATATAGTGCAGCATTATGTCTCTCAGCTAATGCACGCTGGTGTCACACAAAATATATAATCTCAAAAAATTCAAGGATTCTACTCTGGTCTTTCTTCTGAAGTAAAGGGAGAGAGCATAGAGGTCCGTTCAAGATCTCTGGCCTTTTAACAAAGCATTTGAATGTGAGGAAAGATGGAATACCTCTTGGCTATGGTAAAACTGTTTCCTTCTAAGTCCTTTGTTATAGCAAAAAATAGAGGGAGAATAAGGGACTTAGATAGCACTCAATGTGCTATCTAATGTATCGATGTATCATAAAAAGTATAAACTTTAATTGTAAATTAGTTCAAATACAGAGCATACTCTGTGAACCACACAAAACGCCCGTACCCCATAAAATACCGCCAGTCACTCCCGTGTTTCCTGGCCGATATCTGGAAGCGTCTGCTTCAGGTGACAGGAGTGACTGCACGGCAATGAATGTTTAAGAACAATAAAGGATTTCAACAGATGCGTTTCAGCCGTTAAACGGCCTTTCTCAATGTTAACCTTTGCAGTGTTAGAGTAAAATGAACCATGAACCATCCTTTGTTATCTCACCCTCAAGGGTGTGTACTTACATTCCATCTCTTGCAACCAACATCAAATTTTTTGTTTTGCTGTGAATGGAGATAATTACCAATTTGCAGCTCTACTCCTTGGAATATCCATATTGCCTCAAATTTTCACTAACGTTCATCTTTATTAGCAGAACTCTTAGGACAAGGTTTTCTTATTTTTCATCTGAACAATACCTTTGTTAGTGATAAGTCAGACAGACGAGGTGATTTCTGTTCTCAAGGATCCCGGTTTGTTAATCAACTTCAACAAAATTTGGATGATACAATTTCAAAAATGTCTTCATTTTCTCAAAACAGAACAGATCAAGATATATTTTGTCTACTACTGCTCTTAAAGGGACACTAAACCCAGAAAAAAACGTATCTTCAATTGAAATATCGATATATTTTAAATAATTATCTAATTAGCATTGTTTGGCAAAGTATTACCGTTTATTAGTAATCCGACATTGAAAATAGATTTATTTCCAAACCCACCGACGGCTATTATTTTCCATCCTCAAATCCTGAACGATAACCCAGGTTATCAAAATGGCGATTTTTTTTTTTTATGCTATGCGCATGTGTGATATCCCGGCATGTCATACTCGACGTCGCTCACAGCAAGTGTGGTATCACGGATACAATATGCACAAGCACGAGACACATCACTCACAGCAAGTGTGGTAACAGGGTTACAATATGCGCATGCACGAGACAATGAATCGCAATGCGCATGTGCCTGGTGACGACATTGTCACATAATGATATACACGAAATTGAAATACGATTGGAAATTGAGTTTGGTCGTGCATGGCCCATATTAGAGGGTTGGCTATAATGACATCATCTACGAAAAATATAATTTAATTTTATAGTGTTTCTATAGATCGTTGGACTGTAAAATGAGGTAAGTGATGCAATATACACGTTATTGATTGGAAATTGATATTCAGGTTGTGGCCAAAAACTAAGTTTTGGAATCCTTTAAGTCAGCAGCTTCATATCTCCTTTGAAAAGGTTAATTCAAAGAAAGTTATTTCAGCAAGTGATTGGATATATCTCTTCAGAAAGATGTAATCTGTCTTTCTAATAGTTTTTTTAAACCCTAACAGCCGTATATTTTCCAGGCCTCAGAACACTCAAATAATCTAAGCAAACTCCAAATTCTTTTCTTTGCACTGTTTTTTTGTTAGTCTTTCATTTTTGGTGAGCATTGTTAGACTGAGCAAATATAAACAGAAATTAAATATTCACTATTGAATTAATGTTACCTAAGTAATACTTGCTTGTTTCCAACCAAACCATTTTTTCTCCTGTTAAGTGTGGTCAGTCCACGGGTCATCATTACTTCTGGGATATTATCTCCTCCCCTACAGGAAGTGCAAGAGGATTCACCCAGCAGAGCTGCTATATAGCTCCTCCCCTCTACGTCACCTCCAGTCATTCTCTTGCACCCAACAAATAGATAGGATGTGTGAGAGGACTGTGGTTGTAGCTGGTATCAGGCTGTCATGTATGTATATTTTACACTTCAGTATTCTGGGGAATGGTACTTCACTGGTTTTATACTGTATGCATAGATTTTACCTAATTTGCAGAGACTTGCAATAGGTTTTAAATAACAATTGATTTATTGAGGTTAAACGTTTTTTTGCTGGCATGTAAAAACGTTTATTTCTCTGAGGTACTGGGTGAAAAAATTTTGTGGGCACTATTTTTTTCCACTTGGCAATAGTTTTGTTTAATCTAAAGCAGTTCACTGATCTCTCTCACTGTTATGTGTGAGGGGGAGGGGCCATTTTTGGCGCTTTTACTACGCATCAAAAAATTCAGTCAGAGGTTCATTTTCTTCCTGCATGATCCGGTTCATCTCTTCAGAACTCAGGGATCTTCAAAGCCTGTTTTTGAGGGAGGTAATCATCACAGCAGAGCTGTGAAGAGTGTAGCTGACTGTGATAAAAAACGTTTATTTGTGTATTTTTTTCTGCTGACAGGGTTAGTTATCCTTTGCTAATGGGAACAATCCTTTGCTAAAATTGTATATTTCTTACAAAGATTTGATGCTATAACTTAATTATTTTCAACTGTCATAATTTTTTCTGTGCTTCTTATAGGCACAGTTCGTTTTCATACAATTGTAAATTACTTGAAAAAGCATTTCCAAGTTGCTAGTTAATTGCTAGCGTGTTAAACATGTCTGATTCAGAGGAAGATACATGTGTTATATGTACTAATGCCAAAGTGGAGCCCAATAGAAGTTTATGTACTAACTGTATTGATGCTACTTTAAATAAAAGTCAATCTGTACAAATTGAACATATTTCACCAGACAACGAGGGGAGAGTTATGCCGACTAACTCGCCTCACGTGTCAGTACCTGCATCTCCCGCTCGGGAGGTGCGTGATATTGTAGCGCCGAGTACATCTGGGCGGCCATTTCAAATCACATTACAGGATATGGCTACTGTTATGACTGAAGTTTTGGCTAAATTACCAGAACTTAGAGGCAAGCGTGATCACTCTGGGGTGAGAACAGAGTGCGCTGATAATATTAGGGCCATGTCAGACACTGCGTCACAGGCGGCAGAACATGAGGACGGAGAACTTCATTCTGTGGGTGACGGTTCTGATCCAAATAGATTGGATTCAGATATTTTAAATTTAAGCTGGAAAACCTCCGTGTATTACTAGGGGAGGTGTTAGCGGCTCTGAATGATTGTAACACAGTTGCAATACCAGAAAAAATGTGTAGGTTGGATAAATATTTTGCGGTACCGGCGAGTACTGATGTTTTTCCTATACCTAAGAGACTTACTGAAATTGTTACTAAGGAGTGGGATAGACCCGGTGTGCCGTTCTCACCCCCTCCGATATTTAGAAAAATGTTTCCAATAGACGCCACCACACGGGACTTATGGCAAACGGTCCCTAAGGTGGAGGGAGCAGTTTCTACTTTAGCTAAGCGTACCACTATCCCGGTGGAGGATAGCTGTGCCTTTTCAGATCCAATGGATAAAAAATTAGAGGGTTACCTTAAGAAAATGTTTGTTCAACAAGGTTTTATATTGCAACCTCTTGCATGTATTGCGCCTGTCACGGTTGCAGCAGCATTTTGGTTTGAGTCTCTGGAAGAGACACTTCAATCATCTACACTAGATGAGATTACAGACAAACTTAAAGCCCTTAAGTTAGCTAACTCATTTATTTCTGATGCCGTAGTACATTTAACTAAACTTACGGCTAAGAATTCCGGATTTGCCATTCAGGCACGCAGAGCACTGTGGCTAAAATCCTGGTCAGCTGATGTTACTTCTAAATCTAAACTGCTTAATATACCTTTCAAAGGGCAAACCTTATTCGGGCCCGGGTTGAAGGAGATTATCGCTGACATTACAGGAGGTAAAGGCCATGCCCTGCCTCAGGACAAAGCCAAACCTAGGGCTAGACAGTCTAATTTTCGTTCCTTTCGTAATTTCAAAGCAGGAACAGCATCAACCTCCTCTGCACCAAAACAGGAAGGAGCTGTTGCTCGCTACAGACAAGGCTGGAAACCTAACCAGTCCTGGAACAAGGGCAAGCAGGCCAGGAAACCTGCTGCTGCCCCTAAGACAGCATGAATCGAGGGCCCCCGATCCGGGAACGGATCTAGTGGGGGGCAGACTTTCTCTCTTCGCCCAGGCTTGGGCAAGAGATGTTCAGGATCCCTGGGCGTTAGAGATCATATCTCAGGGATACCTTCTGGACTTCAAATCCTCTCCCCCAAGAGGGAGATTTCATCTGTCAAGGTTATCAACAAACCAAATAAAGAAAGAAGCGTTCCTACGCTGCGTACAAGATCTTTTATTAATGGGAGTGATCCATCCAGTTCCGCGGTCGGAACAAGGACAAGGGTTTTACTCAAATCTGTTTGTAGTTCCCAAAAAAGAGGGAACTTTCAGGCCAATCTTGGATTTAAAGATCCTAAACAAATTCTTAAGAGTTCCATCGTTCAAGATGGAAAAGATTCGAACAATTTTGCCCATGATCCAAGAGGGTCAGTACATGACCACAGTGGATTTAAAGGATGCTTACCTTCACATACCGATTCACAGAAATCATTACCGGTATCTAAGGTTTGCCTTTCTAGACAGGCATTACCAGTTTGTAGCTCTTCCATTCGGACTGGCTACGGCTCCAAGAATCTTCACAAAGGTTCTGGGTGCTCTTCTGGCGGTACTAAGACCGCGAGGAATTTCGGTAGCTCCGTACCTAGACGACATTCTGATACAAGCTTCAAGCTTTCAAACTGCCAAGTCTCATACAGAGTTAGTACTGGCATTTCTAAGGTCGCATGGATGGAAGGTGAACGAAAAGAAGAGTTCTCTCTTTCCACTCACAAGAGTTCCCTTCTTGGGGACTCTGATAGATTCTGTAGAAATGAAGATCTACCTGACAGAAGACAGGTTAACAAAGCTTCAAAATGCATGCCGGGTCCTTCATTCCATTCAACACCCGTCAGTAGCTCAATGCATGGAGGTGATCGGCTTAATGGTAGCGGCAATGGACGTAGTACCTTTTGCACGCCTACATCTCAGACCGCTGCAATTGTGCATGCTAAGTCAGTGGAATGGGGATTACTCAGATTTGTCCCCCACTCTGAATCTGAATCAAGAGACCAGAAATTCTCTTCTATGGTGGCTTTATCGGCCACACCTGTCCAGGGGGATGCCATTCAGCAGGCCAGACTGGACAATTGTAACAACAGACGCCAGCCTACTAGGTTGGGGCGCTGTCTGGAATTCTCTGAAGGCTCAGGGACTATGGAATCAGGAGGAGAGTCTCCTTCCAATAAACATTCTGGAATTGAGAGCAGTTCTCAATGCCCTTCTGGCTTGGCCCCAGTTAACAACTCGGGGGTTCATCAGGTTTCAGTCGGACAACATCACGACTGTAGTTTACATCAACCATCAGGGAGGGACAAGAAGCTCCCTAGCAATGATGGAAGTATCAAAGATAATTCGCTGGGCAGAGTCTCACTCTTGCCACCTGTCTGCAATCCACATCCCGGGAGTGGAGAACTGGGAGGCGGATTTCTTAAGTCGTCAGACTTTTCATCCGGGGGAGTGGGAACTTCATCCGGAGGTCTTTGCCCAGATACTTCGACGTTGGGGCAAACCAGAGATAGATCTCATGGCGTCTCGTCAGAACGCCAAGCTTCCTCGCTACGGGTCCAGATCCAGGGATCCGGGAGCGGTTCTGATAGATGCTTTGACAGCACCTTGGACCTTCGGGATGGCTTATGTGTTTCCACCCTTCCCGATGCTTCCTCGATTGATTGCCAGAATCAAACAGGAGAGAGCATCAGTGATTCTAATAGCACCTGCATGGCCACGCAGGACTTGGTATGCAGATCTAGTGGACATGTCATCCTGTCCGCCTTGGTCTCTACCTCTGAAACAGGACCTTCTGATCCAGGGTCCATTCAAACATCAAAATCTAACTTCTCTGAAGCTGACTGCTTGGAAATTGAACGCTTGATTTTATCAAAACGTGGGTTTTCTGAGCCAGTTATTGATACCTTAATACAGGATTTACCATAAAATATGGCGTAAATACTTATATTGGTGCGAATCCAAGAGTTACTCATGGAGTAAGGTTAGGATTCCAAGGATATTGTCTTTTCTACAAGAGGGTTTAGAAAAGGGGTTATCCGCTAGTTCTTTAAAGGGACAGATTTCAGCTCTGTCCATTCTTTTACACAAACGTCTGTCAGAAGTTCCGGACGTTCAAGCTTTTTGTCAGGCTTTAGCTAGGATCAAGCCTGTGTTTAAAACTGTTGCTCCGCCATGGAGTTTGAACTTAGTTCTTAATGTTTTACAGGGTGTTCCGTTTGAACCCCTTCATTCCATTGATATCAAGTTGTTATCTTGGAAAGTTCTATTTTTAATGGCTATTTCTTCGGCTCGAAGAGTCTCTGAGTTATCTGCCTTACATTGTGATTCTCCTTATCTGATTTTTCATTCAGACAAGGTAGTTCTGCGTACTAAACCTGGGTTCCTACCTAAGGTGGTCACTAACAGGAATATCAATCAAGAGATTGTTGTTCCATCTTTGTGTCCTAATCCTTCCTCGAAGAAGGAACGTCTGCTACACAATCTAGATGTAGTCCGTGCCCTGAAATTTTATCTACAGGCAACTAAGGAGTTTCGTCAAACGTCTTCCCTGTTTGTCGTTTATTCTGGCCAGAGGAGAGGTCAAAAAGCTTCGGCTACCTCTCTCTCTCTTTTTGGCTTCGTAGCATAATACGATTATCCTATGAGACTGCTGGACAGCAGCCTCCTGAAAGAATTACAGCTCATTCTACTAGAGCTGTGGCTTCCACTTGGGCCTTTAAGAATGAGGCTTCTGTTGAACAGATTTGCAAGGCTGCAACTTGGTCTTCTCTTCATACTTTTTCCAAATTTTACAAATTTGACACTTTTGCTTCTTCGGAGGCTGATTTTGGGAGAAAGGTTCTTCAGGCAGTGGTTCCTTCCGTATAAAGAGCCTGCCTGTCCCTCCCGTCATCCGTGTACTTTTGCTTTGGTATTGGTATCCCAGAAGTAATGATGACCCGTGGACTGACCACACTTAACAGGAGAAAACAAAATTTATGCTTACCTGATAAATTCATTTCTCCTGTAGTGTGGTCAGTCCACGGCCCGCCCTGTTTTTTATGACAGGCTAAAAAATTTTTTGGATTATACCCCAGTCACCACTACACCCTTGGGCTTCTCCTTTCTCGTTGGTCCTTTGGTCGAATGACTGGAGGTGACGTAGAGGGGAGGAGCTATATAGCAGCTCTGCTGGGTGAATCCTCTTGCACTTCCTGTAGGGGAGGAGATAATATCCCAGAAGTAATGATGACCCGTGGACTGACCACACTACAGGAGAAATGAATTTATCAGGTAAGCATAAATTTAGTTTTTTCCTTTACCTTTTTATCCTGTACTTATTCATTCAAGAATGGAGATTTTTGGAGTGACTTTTATACAAGTAAAGGAAGAGAAATCTGGTTCTCTCCTTCCCCCTTTTTGGGTGAAACCATTGTACAGACCTCAGAGGGGCAGACCTTACTGAAATATTTATGAGTGGAACCTGGAAGTTCCAGAAAGATGTGAACTGCATGCAACCCATTAATAGATATGAAGTTATCTGGAAAGCAGGATCTGAGAGAGGAGTACTGGGCACTCAGATTGTGGCAAATGCAAATTAAATTGAAATATTTTCACTAAAGCTTCTTATATTTGCTATTCGTTTAATATGCATTACTTTTTTGAGTTAAATAAGTGTATTGTTAATTTTGAGCAAACTTTACCAGTATATAGATGTTGAGACAAATTTGTGATCTACAGATATAAAGGTTCTGAGGGAATTTCAGGCACAGGCAAAGAAGACCTTTGTCCATCTCAAGGATCTCCCCCGTCCAGCCCAATATCTGAAACTGCCAGGCCAATTTCACATAGAATAATATATACTCAGAAATATACTAATAGTGATCATAATTTGTTAAAGATGCACAGAAAAATTAATTCAGAATTTGTAAAATCACAATGCTAAATACACTATATACAAAGGTTAAATGCATTTAAATTCAAAACTGAAAGTACAAAGTTTAAATGTTATGGAACTTTAAAGACATAATCTTAAAGGGACACTGAACCCAAATTTTTTCTTTCGTTATTCAGATAAAGCATGCAATTTTAAACAACTTTCTAATTCACTCCTATTATCAATTTTTCTTCGTTCACTTGCTATCTTTATTTGCAAAAGAAGGTATCTAAGCTTCTTTTTTGTTCAGGACTCTGGACAGCACTTTTTTATTGGTGGATGAATTTATCCACCAATCAGCAAGAATAACCCAGGTTATTTACCAAAAATGGGCCGGCATCTAAACTTACATTCTTGCATTTCAAATAAAGATACCAAAAGAATGAAGAAAAATTGATAATAGGAGTAAATTAGAAAGTTGCTTATAATTGCATGCTCTATCTGAATCACAAAAGAAAAAAATTGGGTTTAGTGTCCCTTTAAGTCTTAAAATGCAAAGAACAAAGTTTGAATGTAACAAAATATTTACTGGTACTATATTGTACGCTTGTGTCTCCTTCACTTCCAGAAATGCAGGGAACAACCCTTACAGAGATATTGAAAACATTTGACTTTCTAGAATCTTCTAAGGGATCTCATAGTGCTGACTGATCTTTTTAGACAATCTCTTCTGAGCAGAGAGCTTTAGAGAACTAGGCCCTAAGTTTATTTTTTTTATATTACTTAGGAATATGTAATACAGTATGGAAATTGATGTATTTGTTATTTAATTTGGATGTTGCCTTCACAAATCAGTAAAATAGTTTATTGCCTATTTCTTGGCTGTAATCTCCTTAGTTTTGCTTTTGAACATTTCCCTTGCATAACTGCAGCCAGTGCTGTACTTGCTGAAGCTTGATCAATTTGCAGCATACTGCAGTCCTGCTTCACCTGCCCTGTCTTCCTTCTTGCAAGTGCACTTCTTATTCTGTTCCCTGACTGCAAAATATCATTGTAGAGGCTGCTAAGTATATTGCTAGTTGTGACTCTTGACCTGTCCCCTCTGTGCAACTGACTTGGGATTTTGATGTTTTGGTCTTGTACCCTTAATAGAGTTGGCCATGTCTTGTAGTGTCCCATTTTGAAGCAGTATTATTTTTTTATTTCACCCTATTTATCCCTTCCATCTTTCACTTTCTCTGTCCTTTCTTTATTCCTTTTGTTTTAACTCAGACCATTATTTTTCCCTTAACTAAATATATTTTTTTATTGACTTTAAAACCTTGTTTAACTAGGACCTGGTTACAAGCATTAGATCTGATGCTCAAAGGGTCCTCCTCATGTTCCTCGTGTACAAAACAGCCATGATACAATGGTCCTCATTATTATAATGAAACCATTTATTTATTTCATAAAATAATGGTCCACAGTCCTCCATAACATGGGATATATTTCCTGCCACTAGGAAGAGGTCAAGAACCCATATCGGAGCTTAAAATCCCTCCCACCTCCCATCTCTCGCTTAGTTTTGTTCTCATAGGAGTTGGTTGAGAATAGAGGTTGTTCCATCTACTGGCTTATAGATTACAAATTGGGAGTTCAGACCTATGTCAGACCCAGAGTCCCTGGGGAGTATCATTTGCAAATAAGACAGAAAAGACCCTTCAAAGCAGCTGAATGATACAGGGACACAGGATTTCCCTAACAGGACCTCAGTTATAACTAGCCTCAGGCGTTGTGGGAACTCACTCAATACCTGTACTTTATGGGCTCTCTACTGGATACTGCTGCATTGAAATAGAATGACATGCCTTGTAAGCCAGTGGAAGGGTGCTGTGTAAGGTAAGTGATTTCACACAGCCCAGAGGCTATTTGTAGGCTCTCTGACATATGTACAGCATAGCCATGGGGCTTAACCTGCTCTCCTTATGACACGCCAGGTCCCTAACGGTTCTATCATTGTTGGGAACATTAACAGGGAAGCCCCTGAACCTTTGCAGCCCTCTGGCAACTCTGGGGTACTTTTGGTTGGGAGCACTTTTAGTAAATAGTTGTATGGTCCTTTAAGAAAACTGCCATCTGCTTAGTGCAATGTGTGGTTCTATAGAGGAGGCTCCGGTTAGGCTGGGGACCAATAGTGATCTTCACTGTACCCTATTTAAGATAATATGGGCAATTATGTATTGTACTGAACATAATGACATTTGGTGTCATTAACATTTCTTATAACTATCTGCGCTATTAATACTTATTTATAAGTCAATAAAGCATTAAACTCCCATAATTGCCAGGGGATGTAAGCAGATATTTCTTTCCTAAGATACGGTGAGTCCACGACGTCCTCAATTACTGTTGGAAATATCACTCCTGGCCAGCAGAAGTAGGCAAACAGCACCACAGCAAAGCTGTCAAATATCACTTCCCTTCCCATAAACCCCAGTAATTCTCTTTGTCTTGGTGCATGGAGGAGGTGAAGTTTTAGTGTCTGAAGAAGGCCAGAGTAGGTTTACTCCTGTTCTTTCCCCTGTTTCAAGGATTGGGTCTAGCAGTATTCCAAGTTAATCTCTTCAGTAGGGTTGTGGTGGCTTTAAATCAGTTAGAAAATTGTGAAGTGGGCTTCACTGCGTTTTCATAACATTTTGATGCCCTAGTATAGAAAGCCAGAGTAGGTTTACTCTGTTCTTTCTCTTTTTACAGGTTTCTGTGAGGAGTGTGTGTCCTCTCATACCGTGTAAGCTGTCCTCCTGCCGGACGGCGAGAATACAAGTAAGTGCCTTTTGTCTTCTAGGGATGGGAGACTGCACTTAATAAGGTTTACCCTGTAACATTATATGGAACATATATATATCCTTGGTAAGGATATTGACAGGCAGGGAGCAGGCACTGCTATTGTGACACTTGAGACTTGGGGTCTTTTACTTTTCTCTTGTTAAGTGTATCCAGTCCACGGATCATCCATTACTTGTGGGATATATTCCCTTCCCAACAGGAAGTTGCAAGAGGATCACCCACAGCAGAGCTGCTATATAGCTCCTCCCCTCACATGTCATATCCAGTCATTCTCTTGCAACCCTCAACATAGATGGAGGTCGTGAGAGGAGTGTGGTGTTTTATACTTAATTAATTCTTCAATCAAAAGTTTGTTATTTTTAAATGGCACCGGAGTGTGCTGTTTTTTCTCAGGCAGTATTTGGAAGAAGAATCTGCCTGCGTTTTCTATGATCTTAGCAGAAGTAACTAAGATCCACTGGCTGTTCTCACACATTCTGAGGAGTGGGGTAACTTCAGAAAGGGAATGGCGTGCAGGGTCTCCTGCAACTAAGGTATGTGCAGTAAAATATTTTTCTAAGGAATGGAATTGACTAAGAAAATACTGCTGATACCGAAGTAATGTAAGTAGAGCCTTAAATGCAGTGAAAAGCGACTGGTATCAGGCTTATTAATGTATGTGCAGTTAAATAATTTTCTAAGGAATGGAATTTGACTAAGAAAATGCTGATAATACTGAAGTAATGTAGTAAAGCCTTAAATGCAGTAGAAGCGACTGCTTATCAATAGAGATACATACTCTTTAAAAAAAAAAAAAAAGGATGTTTAAAACGTTTGCTGGCATGTTTAATCGTTTTTTGAGGTACATTGGTGATAAAACTTATTGGGGCATAATTTTTTCCACATGGCTGACTTATTTTCTGCATAGAAACAGTTAACTGAGGCTTCCCACTGTTGTAATAATGAGTGGGAGGGGCCTATTTTAGCGCTTTTTTGCGCAGTAAAAATTCAGACTCAGTCTTCCTGCTTCTTCCTGCATGATCCAGGACGTCTCTAGAGAGCTCAAGGGACTTCAAAAGTCATTTTGAGGGAGGTAATCAGTCACAGCAGACCTGTGACAGTGTGTTTGACTGTGTTAAAAACGTTTTTTTCTCTATTGATTATCCGTTTTGGGTATTAAGGGGTAAATCATCCATTTGCAAGTGGGTGCAATGCTCTGCTAGCTTAATACATTTACTGTGAAAATTTGGTTGCTATAACTGATTTGGTTCACTGTTATTTCAACTTGAGACAGGTTTTGTGCTTCTTAAAGGCGCAGTAGCGTTTTTTATATTGCTTGTAAACTTATTTTAAAGTGTTTTCCAAGCTTGCTAGTCTCATTGCTAGTCTGTTTAAACATGTCTGACACAGATGAATCTGTTTGTTCATTATGTTTGAAGGCCAGTGTGGAGCCCCATAGAAATATGTGTACTAAATGTATTGATTTCACTTTAAATAATAAAGGTCAGTCTTTATCTGTAAAAGAATTATCACCAGACAACGAGGGGGAAGTTATACCGACTAACTCTCCTCACGTGTCAGTACCTTCGCCTCCCACTCAGGAGGCGCGTGCTAATGTGGCGCCAAGTACATCAGAGACGCCCATAGCAATCACTTTACAGGACATGGCTACAATTATGAATAATACCCTGACAGAAGTATTATCTAGATTGCCAGAATTAAGAGGCAAGCGCGATAGCTCTGGGATAAGGACAGAGCGCGCTGGTGCTGTGAGAGTCATGTCCGATACTGCGTCACAGTTTGCAGAACATGAGGACGGAGAGCTTCATTCTGTGGGTGACGGATCTGATCCAGGGAAACCGGATTCAGAGATCTCTAATTTTAAATTTAAGCTTGAGAACCTCCGTGTATTGCTAGGAGAGGTTTTAGCTGCTCTGAATGACTGTAACACAGTTGCAATTCCAGAGAAATTGTGTAGGCTGGATAGATACTATGCGGTGCCGGTGTGTACTGACGTTTTTCCAATACCTAAAAGGCTTACAGAAATTATTAGCAAGGAGTGGGATAGACCCGGTGTGCCTTTTTCCCCACCTCCTATGTTTAGGAAAATGTTTCCAATAGACGCCACTACACGGGACTTATGGCAGACGGTCCCTAAGGTGGAGGGAGCAGTATCTACTTTAGCTAAGCGTACCACTATCCCAGTGGAGGATAGTTGTGCTTTTTCGGATCCAATCGATAAAAAATTAGAAGGTTACCTTAAGAAAATGTTTGTTCAACAAGGTTTTATCTTGCAGCCCCTTGCATGCATTGCGCCTGTCACTGCTGCTGCGGCATTCTGGTTTGAGTCTCTAGAAGAGGCCATTCACACAGCTCCATTGGATGAAATGATGGACAAGCTTAAAACACTTAAGCTAGCTAATGCATTTGTTTCTGATGCCATTGTACATTTAACTAAACTAACGGCTAAGAACTCCGGATTCGCCATCCAGGCGCGGAGAGCGCTATGGCTTAAATCCTGGTCAGCTGACGTGACTTCTAAATCTAAATTACTTTAATATTCCTTTCAAGGGGCAGACCTTATTCGGGCCCGGCTTGAAAGAAATTTTTGCTGACATTACTGGAGGTAAGGGTCATACCCTTCCTCAGGACAGGGCCAAATCAAAGGCCAAACAGTCTAATTTTCGTGCCTTTCGAAATTTCAAGGCAGGAGCAGCATCAACTTCCTTCGCTCCAAAACAGGAAGGAACTGTTGCTCGTTACAGACAGGCCTGGAAAACTAACCAGTCCTGGAACAAGGGCAAGCAGGCCAGAAAACCTACTACTGCCCCTAAGACAGCATGAAGGAACGGCCCCCTATCCGGAAACGGATCTAGTGGGGGGCAGACTTTCTCTCTTTGCCCAGGCGTGGGCAAGAGATGTCCAGGATCCCTGGGCGTTGGAGATCATATCTCAGGGATATCTTCTGGACTTCAAAGCTTCTCCTCCTCGAGGGAGATTCCATCTATCAAGGTTATCAGAAAACCAGATAAAGAAAGAGGCATTCCTACGCTGTGTACAAGACCTCCTAGTAATGGGGGTGATCCACCCTGTTCCGCGGACGGAACAAGGGCAGGGATTTTACTCAAATCTGTTTGTGGTTCCCAAGAAAGAGGGAACCTTCAGACCAATCTTGGACCTAAAGATCTTAAACAAATTCCTAAGAGTTCCATCATTCAAAATGGAAACTATTCGAACCATCCTACCCATGATCCAAGAGGGTCAGTACATGACCACAGTGGACTTAAAGGATGCCTATCTTCACATACCGATTCACAAAGATTATTATCGGTACCTAAGATTTGCCTTTCTAGACAGGCATTACCAGTTTGTAGCTCTTCCCTTCGGGTTAGCTACGGCCCCGAGAATCTTTACAAAGGTTCTGGGCTCACTTCTGGCGGTTCTAAGACCGCGAGGCATAGCGGTGGCTCCGTATCTAGACGACATCCTGATACAGGCGTCAAGCTTTCAAATTGCCAAGTCTCATACAGAGATAGTTCTGGCATTTCTGAGATCGCATGGGTGGAAAGTGAACGTGGAAAAGAGTTCTCTATCACCACTCACAAGAGTCTCCTTCCTAGGGACTCTTATAGATTCTGTAGAGATGAAAATTTACTTGACGGATCCAGGTTATCAAAACTTCTAAATGCTTGCCGTGTCCTTCATTCCATTTCACGCCCGTCAGTGGCTCAGTGCAAGGAAGTAATCGGCTTAATGGTAGCGGCAATGGACATAGTGCCATTTGCGCGCCTGCATCTCAGACCGCTGCAATTATGCATGCTAAGTCAGTGGAATGGGGATTACTCAGATTTGTCCCCTCTACTAAATCTGGATCGAGAGACCAGAGATTCTCTTCTCTGGTGGCTTTCTCGGGTCCATCTGTCCAAGGGCATGACCTTTCGCAGACCAGATTGGACGATTGTAACAACAGATGCCAGCCTTCTAGGTTGGGGCGCAGTCTGGAACTCCCTGAAGGCTCAGGGATCGTGGACTCAGGAGGAGAAACTCCTACCAATAAATATTCTGGAGTTAAGAGCAATATTCAATGCTCTTCTAGCTTGGCCTCAGTTAGCAACACTGAGGTTCATCAGATTTCAGTCGGACAACATCACGACTGTGGCTTACATCAACCATCAAGGGGGAACCAGGAGTTCCCTAGCGATGTTAGAAGTCTCAAAGATAATTCGCTGGGCAGAGTCTCACTCTTGCCACCTGTCAGCGATCCACATCCCAGGCGTGGAGAACTGGGAGGCGGATTTTCTAAGTCGCCAGACTTTTCATCCGGGGGAGTGGGAACTTCATCCGGAGGTGTTCGCTCAACTGATTCATCGTTGGGGCAAACCAGAACTGGATCTCATGGCGTCTCGCCAGAACGCCAAGCTTCCTCGTTACGGATCCAGGTCCAGGGACCTGGGAGCGGCGCTAGTAGATGCTCTAGCAGCCCCTTGGTTATTCAACATGGCTTATGTGTTTCCACCGTTTCCGCTGCTGCCTCGCCTGATTGCCAAGATCAAACAGGAGAGAGCATCGGTGATTCTGATAGCGCCTGCGTGGCCACACAGGACCTGGTATGCAGACCTAGTGGACATGTCGTCCTGTCCACCATGGTCTCTGCCTCTGAGGCGGGACCTTCTAATACAAGGTCCTTTCAACCATCCAAATCTAATTTCTCTGAGGCTGACTGCATGGAGATTGAACGTTTGATCCTATCAAAGCGTGGCTTCTCAGAGTCAGTTATTGATACCTTAATACAGGCACGGAAGCCTGTTACCAGAAAAATCTACCATAAGATATGGCGTAAATACTTGTATTGGTGCGAATCCAAGAGTTACTCATGGAGTAAAGTTAGGATTCCTAGGATATTGTCCTTTCTACAAGAGGGTTTGGAAAAGGGCTTATCTGCTAGTTTGTTGAAGGGACAGATTTCTGCTCTGTCTATTCTTTTGCACAAGCGTCTGGCAGAAGTTCCAGACGTCCAGGCTTTTTGTCAGGCTTTGGCTAGGATTAAGCCTGTATTTAAAACTGTTGCTCCTCCGTGGAGCTTAAACTTGGTTCTTAAAGTTCTTCAAGGCGTTCCGTTTGAACCCCTTCATTCCATTGATATTAAGCTTTTATCTTGGAAAGTTCTGTTTTTGATGGCTATTTCCTCGGCTCGAAGAGTCTCTGAGTTATCTGCCTTACATTGTGATTCTCCTTATCTGATTTTCCATTCAGACAAGGTAGTTCTGCGTACTAAACCTGGGTTTTTACCTAAGGTAGTTTCTAACAGGAATATCAATCAAGAGATTGTGGTCCCTTCATTGTGCTCTAATCCTTCTTCAAAGAAGGAACGTCTTTTGCATAATCTGGACGTAGTCCGTGCCCTGAAGTTCTATTTACAGGCAACTAAAGATTTTCGTCAAACTTCTTCCCTGTTTGTCGTTTACTCTGGACAGAGGAGAGGTCAAAAAGCTTCGGCAACCTCTCTCTCCTTTTGGCTTTGTAGTATAATACGCTTAGCCTATGAGACTGCTGGACAGCAGCCCCCTGAAAGAATTACAGCTCATTCTACTAGAGCTGTGGCTTCCACCTGGGCCTTTAAGAATGAGGCCTCTGTTGAACAGATTTGCAAGGCTGCAACTTGGTCTTCGCTTCACACCTTTTCAAAATTTTACAAATTTGACACTTTTGCTTCTTCGGAGGCTGTTTTTGGGAGAAAGGTTCTACAGGCAGTGGTTCCTTCCGTTTAAGTTCCTGCCTTGTCCCTCCCATCATCCGTGTACTTTAGCTTTGGTATTGGTAACCCACAAGTAATGGATGATCCGTGGACTGGATACACTTAACAAGAGAAAACATAATTTATGCTTACCTGATAAATTTATTTCTCTTGTAGTGTATCCAGTCCACGGCCCGCCCTGTCTTTTTAAGGCAGATCTAAATTTTAATTAAAACTCCAGTCACCACTGCACCCTATGGTTTCTCCTTTCTTGTTTTGTTTCGGTCGAATGACTGGATATGACATGTGAGGGGAGGAGCTATATAGCAGCTCTGCTGTGGGTGATCCTCTTGCAACTTCCTGTTGGGAAGGGAATATATCCCACAAGTAATGGATGATCCGTGGACTGGATACACTACAAGAGAAATAAATTTATCAGGTAAGCATAAATTATGTTTTTATTAATATATTAAGTATTTTCCCCTTTATTATTATTATGGGCTATTTATTCCCCAGAGCTCTATCGGGAGCTAACAGGTTAATACTGCGCTGCGCTCCGGGTACTCTGTAAGACACAAGAGGTTTGTGTCTAGTGAATTTCTGCTCACGGTGTAAATTGTTTTCTGTTGCAAAGACATGAAGAGATGTGCATTCAGCTCTGCTTATGTTTCCACCTCTCTAAGCATGTACGGATGTTCCTGCTCATGGTTTTACTGACCTGTTTCTAAGGGAATAGGGTTGAATGAGGTGCTGAAAGGAAATAAATATTAATTTAGCTGTCTCCGCCATTTGCTATTTTTTGTTTCCTCTTGGGGCCGGTTTTGAAGGGCGCCCTTTTTCTTTCATGGCGCAGTTCCTTCCAACCCGGTCATGTGACCTTCCTCCTCTGTTCGGAGCGGCGTTTGCTGCGTCAGTTAGGATATTGCAGCAAGCTGTTTTTATGTAGGACTTAGAGAAATGCGAGTAAGTCCATGCTCCATGTTTAACTCAGTGAGTTTTCACATCTTTGTAATTCGCTGCTGTCACGTTTCATTTTATGCTTAACTGCTATTGCGTGAGCAGTAGAAATGTATATTTCACATAAAAGTTTTCTAATTTTTAATACCAGATAGAATCATGCAGCTGATTAGCTCCTCAGTTTACTGCTGAGGTGCAGAGGGCTAAATATTATGAATATTATAAATGTTATGAATATTATGCATTTATGAGTTTCTCTTTTTACTTTAAAAATTTTAAGGGCTAGTTTCTCTAAAAAATATATTGCTATTTTTAATATTTCCTATCTTTTTGACATGGAGGCAGGAGGCTTCTATGAATAATAATACGTTTTGCTGTGCCTAGAGATTTTATTTCTTTTGTTATACAATTCTGGGTAATATTGCCTAAATTTGTCTTTAAAGGTAAAGATAAAAACAATATTTTCAACTAAGCCTAATGTCTCTTAGGATGATGCTGTTCCGGGAATGCCACTGCTTTCTCCTCAAATGTCCCAAGCCTTTATGGTGACACATGCAGTGCCCTGTGGTTCCTCTCAATCTCCTGGGGGATTTATTTGCCTACAGATTTTGCTGCCCAGATATCTTCTGTGGTATCTGTGGCATTATCTGTTTCTCCTATACTAAAGGGAAATCACAAGAGGAATATTAGAGTTTCAGATAATAAGGTTTCTGTTCCTTCGGCTGCTACTCAGGTTGCCCTTCCTCTTAGGTCTGATGAGGAGGATATGTTGGTAGCCTCTAAAGGTGAAATCTCAGATTCGGACAGTATAATTCCTTCATCTGATGCTGAAGTGGTAACCTTCAGATTTTAGCTTGAACACCTTTGTGTATGATTAAAGAGGTTTTGGTTACTTTAGAGCGACTCCGATTTATAAATACTAGGATTCCTCTCTGGAAGTTTTTCCTGTTTCAGACCATGCTAGGAGAATTTTCACAGGAATTGGAGAATTCAGGGATTCCTTTTTCCCCCGGCTCCTGTCTTTAAAAAGATGTTTCCTGTCGCTGTCTCCATTAAATATCATTGCGCACAGTGCCTTAAGTAGTAGGGGCCATTGATACTCTGGCTAAGAGAGCTGCGATCCCTAGAGAGGATAGCTGCTCTTTTCAGGATCAATGGACTAAGCTGGATGCTTATATGGAAGTCTGTATTGCCACTGTGTCAAGTGCGGCATCTTATTGGTGCGACGCCTTGTCCGATTCCATTCGGGTAGGGACTCCTTGGAGGAGATCTAGATCAGAATTAAGGCTCTTAATCTAGCTAATTCTTTATTTCTGATGCTACCATGCATGTCTTTAAGCCGGGAGCCAAGATATCTGGCTTTGCGTTGTGGCTATATTCTTGGTCAATGGATTTTTCCTCTGAGTCCAAGTTTTCTGGCGCTTCCTTGGTTCTGATCTGACAGGAATATTTCAAGACAAGATGAATAGACCTATAGGAGTTTGCACCAATCCGTGGGCTGAATCTCTCTGTTTGTCTTCAAACATGGATACGAGATGTCCCTGATAGGATGCGGACATAGTGTCTCAGGACTACTACATAGAATCATGCCTTTCCTCCCAGAGGTAGGTTCCACCTCCCAGTTTTATCTGCAGGCCAGATAACAGTGAGGCATTTTTTAACTGCGTTTGGGACCTCTCTTCCCTGTGAGTGATTTTTCCAGTTCCTGTAAGGGAACAGGGTCTACAATTATATTTATTCCTGTTCATGGTTCCCGAAAAAGAGAGAATTTTTCGTCCTATTTTAGACCTACAGTGTCTCAACAAGATTCCCAGGGTACTGTCATTCAAGATGGAAACCTTGGTTCCATTCTTCCTTTGGTCCAAGAGGGTCAGTTCATGGTCACCATAGACCTGGAGGAGGCGTATCTTCTTGTTCCTGAGATTTGCCTTTCTGTTAACCTCTTTTAGTTTGTGGCTTTCCCCTTTGGCTTTACCACGGCTCACAGAGGGGACTATCTTGGCAGTGATCAGTTTTTTCGGGGAATTGCTGTATTGCCCTTCCTGGACGACATAATGGTTCAGGCGCGTTCTTTTCAACAAACAAACTTTAATACAGAGATCTGGTTGTCTTTTCTTCATTCCAACGGATGGGAAGTGAATCTGAAAATGAGATCCCTTGTTCCAGCTGCAGGGGTAGTTTTGTTAGGGACCATATTAGTTTCCCTTATCTGAAAATATTTTAGACAGAGGTCAGAAAATTAAGGATTCTTTCCTTTTGCCTCTCTCTGCAGTTGGCTTTTCAGTAGATCAATGTATGGAGATAATTGATCTGATGGTTGCTTCATTGGACATCCCTTTGCTTGATTCCATCTGAAAGTCTGCTGTTATGTATGCTCAGATAGTGGACACGGGGATCATATGGTTCTTTCTCTAGATCTGTCGACATGAGATTCTTTCCTATGGTGTTTTTCTCAGGAGTATCTGTCACAGGACACATGCTTCCAGAGACCTTCCTGAGTAATGGTGACCAAGGACGCCAGCCTGTTGGGTTGGTGACTATGGACTTGGGAGGAGTCTGCTCTCTCCATAACCATCTTGGAGTTTAGAGTGATCTACAATGCTCTGATGCCTTGGCTTCAGTGGTTTTTAGCCTTGATTTTCAAGTTCTACATGGACGCTCACATTTGTTGTCTATCCACTATTCATATTTCAGGAGTGGATACCGGTAGCGGACTTCTTGAGCAGTCAGATTTTCATCCCAGGGAGTGGGTGCTTCTCGTGGAGGTCTACAGGTTAACCCTCAATTAGGGGGTTCTGGAGTTGGAGATGGCAGTACGCCAAGCTTGCAAGGTAAGTTTTAAAGGTCAAGAGTTCATCCGGCTACCCTGTTAATTTCTTTGGCAGTTCTTTGGGATTTCAGTCCGACATCCCTGTTGCTCAGTTTGCTCTGCTTCCACGAGTCATTGCTTGTATCAAATAGGAGTGAGCATTGGTATTTTTATTAGTTCCTGCATAGTCTCGCAGGTTCTGGTATGCAGACCTAGTGGAGATGTATCTCTTCCACCTTGGTGGTTGTTCCTGAGGAAGGACCTTCTAATTCAGGGTCCATTCCTTTGTCCACATTTCGTTTCTCTTAAGCTTTCTGCTTGGAGATTGAATGCTTAGTTCTGTCTAAACGTGGTTTTTCTGAATCGCTCATTGAGATTATTATTCAGGCTCGCAAGCCTGTTACTGGTAACTTTTTCCATAAGGTATGGCGTAAATTCCCTTATTGGTGTGAATCCCTGGACTACTCTTGAAAGTAGGGTCAGGATTCCTAGGGTTTTTGTCCTTTCTTCGGATAGGTCTGGAAAACGGTTTGTCAGTCAGTTCTCTGAAACTTCAAATTTCTCTGTTAGCTTTTTTTTTTTGTTTCACAAGTGTCTGGCGGATGTGCCAGATGTGTAATCTTTTTGTCAGGTCCTGGTTAGGATCAGGCCTGTGTTTAAGTCTTTTGCTCCTCTTGGAGCTTTGACCTTGTTTTTAGGGTTTGGCAGCAGTCTCAGTTTGAGCCATAGCATTCCATAGATGTTAAGTTTTTATCTTGGGAAGTTTTTTCCTTTTTATTCTGCTCGGTGAGTTTCCGTACTCTCGGCTTTGCAGTGTAATTCACTTTATCTTATTTCGAATAAAGCGGTTCTTCATCCTAAGCGGTTTCTAAATGAAATATTATATGGGAAATCGTTGTTCCCTCTCTATGTGCTCATCGTTATTCTCATAAGGAACGTGTGTGCTCAACTTGGATGTTGTGCGTCCTTTAATTTTTATTTTTTTTTCCCCCGGAAAACGTATAGCTCAACCTCTTATCTTTATCTCTGGTTGAAAAGTATAATTAGTTTGCTTTTCAGACTGCTGGGCTGCAGTCTCCTGAGAGAGTTATGGCTCATTCCATGAGAAATGTTTCTTCTTCTTGGGCCTTCAAAGATGAAGCTTCTGTGGATCAGTTTTGCAAGGCTCTAACTTTGCCTTCTTTGCATATTTTTTCAAAATTTTATCAATTTGTTATTTTTGCCTCAAAAGCGGTGGTGCCTTCGGTTTAGGTCTGCCTGTCTTGTTTTCCCTCCCTAGTCATCTGTGTCCTCTAGCTTAGGTATTGGTTCCCAACAGTAATTGAGGACGTCGTCCACAACCCCCACCATTTATTTTAAAGTTAAGGTCAATTTTGATGAATTAGTGCCCGGTTTTTAATAATCCTATTAAAAAAAAGGGCACTTTAATTAATCAAAATTTAAATTTCACTCGTTTAATTAAAAAACTTACCTTTTAATCCTGGTAGCCGCTCCAGCGATTCCCCGGCCATCAGAAGCCTCTGCAGACGTCAGAAATGACGAATCCGGCTTCCTCCAATCACGGCTTTCGGGGGAATCTTGGCCTGATGCAACGCAGTGATTGGAGGAAGCCGGATTCGTCATTTTGGACCCGCGAAGACGGCTTGCAACGGGCAGAGGAAGTGCTGGAGCGGCTGCCAGGATTAAAAGGTAAGTTTTTGAAGAAAACGAGTGAAATGTCAATTTTGATGAATTAAAGTGCCCTTGTTTTTAATAGGATTATTAAAAACCAGGCACTAATTCATCAAAATTGACCTTCACTTTAAGACAGTTGTTTTTGACTAAGCCTCAGACACCTCTCCACCTTTGTGTTACTTCTTTTTTCCCATTTTCCTTTGGTCGAATGACGGGTTTATGCTAAGGGAAGCGATGTTTGACAGCTTTGCTATGGTGCTCTTTGCCTCCTCCTGCTGTCCAGGAGTGATATTCCCAACAGTAATTGAGGACGTTGTGGACTCGCCATATCCGGAAAGAAAGAAATTTATCAGGTAAGCATAAATTATTTTATTTTTTTATATTTTCTATGTTAGTCTGCATTTTATATACTATTGTACATTTTTATGCTCTTTGGAATATTATTTGCAGTATTGTACCTCATGCAGGTTCTGTACACTATTTTGATATACTAATAGCTAAAAGCTGAAAATGTTCATTGCATGTTCAGTAGCACATAACATTTTTACATATGCAAAACTTCTGTCACTGTATATATGCAAGACATTATATGTCCTATGCTATTAGCGTACACACTTCTATATTATTTGCCTCTCTAGGTATATACCTTTCATGTATTGTACTCTCCATAAAAAAAAAATCTATTGGTATCTCTTTTATACCTATGCTATGTGTAATTTATATCTTTGCAATTGCACAAAGGTTCTATCATGCAGATACTAAACATTTATTATGAATATTTTCACTATATTTTCACTAGAGATCCCTTTAGAGCAGTGCTTTCCAAACTGTGTCGTGACACATTAGTGTGTCGGCGGCAGTGTGTAGGTGTGTCCCTGCTTCAGCACAATTTTTTTTTAATTTAAAATTCTTTTTAAAAAATGTTTTTGGTTTCTGACTTTCCTCCTGCCTGCTACGCATAACACGTAGTTGAAACGTGATTGATTCCTAGTGGGTCATAGATCATCTTAACCTAATGGTGCAGCTTAGCAGGAACAGAAACTATTCCCATTGTCAGCACATTGAGGAGACTACACGTGTAGTCAGGAGTCAATCTGCTAGTGGCTGCATGTGTAGTCAGGGAGTGGGACAGCAGCGTGGGCAGTAGTCAGTCAGACTCGCAGAGCTCTGAGGGCAGCAGCTTAAACTTTGAGCAGAAGTCAAAGTGTTTTTTTTTTTGCTGCTAGCTCCCAGTAGTGCATTGCTGCTCCTGCTCTTGATATGTGGATAGGAAGTGGAAGCTTAAAGGGACATTGAACCCAAATTTTTTCTTTCGTGATTCAGATAGAGCATGCAATTTTTAGCAGCTTTCTAATTTACTCCTATTAATTTTTCTTCGTTATCTTGCTATCTTTATTTGAAAAATAAGGCATCTAAACTTTTTTTTTGGTTCAGGACTTTTTTAAATGGTGGATGAATTTATCCACCAATCAGCAAGGACAACCCAGGTTGTTCACCAAAAATGGTCCGACATCTAAACTTACATTCTTGCATTTCAAATAAAGATACCAAGAGAATGATAATAGGAGTAAATTATAAAGTTGCTTAAAATGTCATGCTCTATCTGAATCACGAAAGAAAAAAATATGGGTTCAGTGTCCCTTTAAAAATGCTTGATTATTCAATGTGAGTGACTTTATCTAATATTCCACTTAATATTCAGAAACTGTTCATCCCATAAACCTCATACATCCCATTAAAATAGTAAGTAGCTATTGGTGGTATTAAACTTTTTTTTTTCCATTCTTGCACATACATACTGTTACTTGTGAATACATTTTGTTATTATATAGTTAATGTATGTGTCCGTATCTCTTAAAACAAGTTAGTTTAACCTCCTGTTTGCTAGTACAACTGAATTACTGTGTCGCAAAATGATGTAGGTCAAAAAAGTGTGTCACCAACATAAAAAGTTTGGAAAGCTCTGCTTTAGAGATCAGATCTATTGGTATCTCTTTTATACCACTGTATGAGTGATTTATATGTATGCACATACGGTTATCATACAGACACTGAGCATTAATCATGAACATTTTCTTGAACTATGTACATTGTGTATTTGCTTTGTAAGTATACGTTGTCTCTGCTTATTCTGGGAATGGATTTACAAGTATCTAATGTGTACCTGTTGGTCTATGTGTGTGTCAGCAAGGACCCATGACAGTCTAAATATGTGCATATGCTTAAGTAGGTACATGTATACTACATCTGATGCTTATGTCCTGTACAGATTTATTAAACTTTGTGTAAACTTATGTATACATTTCTACATTGTAGGATCCATCTGACAAAATAGTTTGGATATCTGGACTGATTCTTTTGTCCTTCAAGAGATCTAGTGTTTTTGTTCTATTTGAAGCAGAGTCCCCCTAGTTGACCAGCAGTCTCATCTAAATCTTGACTATGATCTTTAAGAGGCAGCAACATTTATAACACGATTTGGAGAATAGGGGAATAATTAATCCTAATACCTGGGTAACTTCAGTGTCAGGAGTTTTTACCCCAATCTGTTAATTGTCCACAGGGATTAACAGTCCTGTCCTGGATTTAACATCTCTAAACATATTGGTCAGGATTCCCACTTGTATAATGGGATCACCCCTAACTGTTTTTTTCCCTTTATCCAAAGGGTCAGTTTATGGCTATTATAGAACTCAAGGAGTATTATCTGCACATCCCTATACAAAGAGATTTCTTTCTGTCCCTGAGGTTTGTATATCTGCAAAACTCTGCCAGTTTGCCACTCTGTGTGGGATACAATATTGCTGGTAATGAAAATCAGGACATTTAATTTGCTCCTTATCTGGATGACAAACTAGTGCAAGCTTAATTTCGGTCAGTAGCTATTGCTTATACGCACAAGCTTCTGTCTTCTTTCAAGGCAATGGTTAGAGTATCAATGTACCTAAAGCTCCTTATATCCTCCTATAGGTTAGCATTTACAGGAGTCATGATAGATTGAATTCTTATGCATCTAGTTTCCTGACGGAACTTTGCAATTTAAATATTCAGATAGTGTGTCTCTTCCTCAGTCAATCTTTTTCTTGAGGACACACAGTCTGTCTTTGACCCTTGGGACATCCTTCCTTCAGTCCTGGTATATTGTGCTGACAGATGCCAGTCTCTCAGGCTGGGAGGTGCTCTAGTTTTCTTGAAGAGTGCAATGAATTTGATATCCTCTAGAGTCCAGGTTTCAAACCAACATTCTGGAACTTTGAGTGATTTTCAGGCTCTTCAGCCCTGGCCCCAATTGAAGGAGGAATAGTTTATCTGTTTCCATTCGGACAACATCTCGGCGGTGGCCTACATAAATCATCAAGTGGGGTAAACGCAGTCGACTGGCCATGAAGGAAGTATCTAATACTCCTTCTTAGGCAATTCATATACCAGGTATGAACAACTGGGAGGTGGATTATCTCAGCAGTCAGTCAGTCCATTCAAGAGCGTGGTCTCCATTAGGATATTTTCGATAGCTCAGTGATCAAAATGGCCTCTCACTTTAATGTCATGCTTCCAAGCTATTGTGCAAAATGAAAAGCTCCAAAGGCTCACATAATAGTCGCCTTGGTATGTCCATAGGACTTGCATCTAGCATGCCTGTTTCCTTTGTTTGTTTTTCTTCCAAGAGTCATTACTTGGATCAAACAGGAGTCATCGTCGGTAATATTAATTGCTCCAGCCTGACCCCGCAGGACTTGGTATGCGGATATAGAGCAGATGTTCTCTTGGTTTCCATGGCTTCTTCCTCTGAGACAAGACCGGTTGTCTCAAGGTTCCCTTTTCTATCACGATCTTTAAATTTAATAGCATGGAGTTTGATTGCTTAGTTTTGGGACATATAGATTTCTTGGATTCGGTCATTGAAACTTTGATGCAGGCCAGAAAGCCTGTAACCCAAATGTTGTGATAAATCTTTTGTAAGATCTATTTTGAGTGGTGTTCTTCCAGAGGTTTTTCTTAGTATTCCTTTAGTATTCCTAGAATTCTTCAGTTTTCTCAGGATGGCCTTGAAAAGGGTTTGTCCACAAATTTTTCAAAGCTTAAATTTTTGCTTTATAGGAAGTTGGCTAAACTTCCTGAGTTTCAGACTTTTGTCCAGGTGTTAGTTAGAATAAGGCTAATTGTGGAACCCATTTCTCCACTCTGAAATCTGAATTTACTTTTCTCTGTGTAACAAGTTTCTTTTGAACAATTGCATTCCATTGATATAGACTATTATCTTGGAAAGTACTTTTACTATTGGCAATCTCGTCAGTAAAGAGAGTTTCTGAGTTGCCAACCTTGTCTTGTGATTCTCCATTTCTAATTGTTCACACGGTTCAAGCTATACTTTCTACTAAATATGATTTTCTTCCTAAGGAAAAATACCAATCAAGATATGGTTGTTCTTCAATGTGTTAAGATGCAGCTAACTCTAGGTAGCGGATATTACATAATCTGAATGTAGTAAATGCTATAAAGTTCTCTCCAAGCTACTAAAAGATTTCAGACAAACTTCTAGTTTGTTTTTTTTCCACTACGGAGACTAGTAAGGTACTATGGTAGCGTTGGCCTCTTGACTCAAAGTTATTCAAGACTTTCTTGAAGGCAGGAAAGTCGCCTCCTAAGCGTATCACAGCTCTTTCTACAAGATTGTGTTTTTTTTTGTTTGTTTTTTAAGTATGCATCTTTGGAGCAGATTTGCAAAGCTACAACATGTCTTCTCTGTGTACTTTTTTCAGAGTTTATCACTTTGAGGTTTTGCTTTTTAGCAATCAGCTTTTGGCAGGAAAGTCCTTCAGGCCCCAGTGTCGGCTAAGTAATGACTTCCAGAAAAATTGTCCCACCCTTTCTATAACATAGACCATTGGCTTGGGTATTAATCGCCATATGTTATGGAGGACTGTGGACTATCATCACGAAAGAAAACAAAATTTATATCCGATAAATTATTTTCTTTTGGAATGATAATGGTCCACAGGCCCCGCCCATTTCAATTTTAAGAGACAGTTCTAATGACTCCTCTCTGACCCTGCTTTGTCTTTTCTGCCTATCTCCTAGATTACGAGTTTTGCAGTAACAGGGGTGCTTTGCTAACTTGCAGTTTATTCTCACCGCTCACTTACCTGCAGCGCTGGTATTACGGGTTTTTATCAACCCGGCGTTAACAGGCAAGAAGTGAGCGTAGAGCAAAATTGAGCTCCGCACTGCACTCCAATACCAGCGCTGCTTAAGTCAGCGGTGAGCTGGTTTTACGTGCTCGTGCACGATTTCCCCATAGACATCAATGGGGAGAGCCGGCTGAGAAAAAGTCTAACACCTGCCAAAAAGCAGCATAAAACTCAGTAACGCAGCCCCATTTTTTCCTATGGGGAAATAAAGTTATGTTTACACCTAACACCCTAACATGAACCCCGAGTCTAAACACCCATAATCTTACACTTATTAACCCCTAATCTTCCGCTCCGGACATCGCCGACACCTACATTATATTTATTAACCCCTAATCTACCACTCCGGAAATCGCCGCCACTATAATAAACATATTAACCCCTAAACCGCCGCACTCCCGCATCACAAACATTAGTGAAATATTATTAACCCCTAATCTGCCACCCCTAACATCGCCACCATCTATCTACATTTATTAACCCCTAATCTGCCGCCCCCAACATCGCTGCCACTATGCTAAATGTATTAACCCCTAAACCTAAGTCTAACCCTAACACCCACTAACTTAAATATAATTTAAATATAATCTAAATAAAACCTGCTATTATTACCTAAATAATTCCTATTTACAACTAAATACTTACCTGTAAAATAAACCCTAAGCTAGCTACAATATAACTAATAGTTACATTGTATCTAGCTTAGGGTTTATTTTTATTTTACAGGCAAGTTTGTATTTATTTTAACTAGGTAGAATAGTTACTAAATAGTTATTAACTATTTACTAACTTCATAGCTAAAATAAATAAAAAATTTACCTGTAAAATAAAACCTAACCTAAGTTACACTAACACCTAACACTACACTACAATTAAATAAATTACCTAAATTAAATACAATTAAATAAATCAAATACAATTAGCTAAATTACAACAAAAAAACACACTAAATTACAGAAAATAAAAAACAAATTACAAGATCTTTAAACTAATTACACCTAATCTAATAGCCCTATCAAAATAAAAAAGCCCCCCCAAAATAAAAAAAACCCTAGCCTACAATAAACTACCAATGGCCCTTAAAAGGGCCTTTTGCGGGTCATTGCCCCAAAGAAATCGGCTCTTTTACCTGTAAAAAAATACACACAACCCCCCCAACAGTAAAACCCACCACCCACACAACCAACCCCCTAAATAAAACCCTAACTAAAAAACCTAAGCTCCCCATTGCCCTGAAAAGGGCATTTGTATGGGCATTGCCCTTAAAAGGGCATTTAGCTCTATTGCTGCCCAAAGCCCTAACCTAAAAATAAAACCCACCCAATACACCCTTAAAAAATCTTAACAATAACCCCCGAAGATCCACTTACCGGGAGAAGTCTTCATCCAAGCGGCAAGATGTCCTCAACGAAGCAGGCAGAAGTGGTCCTCCAGACGGGCTCCATCTTCAAGACATCCGGCGCGGAACATCCTCTTCAATCGACGTCTTCTTCTGGAATGAAGGTACCTTTAAGTGATGTCATCCAAGATGGCGTCCCTTAGATTCCGATTGGCTGATAGAATCAGCCAATCGGAATTAAGGTTGAAAAAATCCTATTGGCTGATGTTATCAGCCAATAGGATTGAGCTCGCATTCTATTGGATTGAGCTTGCATTCTATTGGCTGTTTTTTCAACCTTAATTCCGATTGGCTGATATAACTATTAGTTATATTGTAGCTAGCTTAGGGTTTATTTTATAGTTAAGTATTTAGTTTTAAATAGGAATAATTTAGGTAATGATAGGAATTTTATTTAGATTTATTTAAATTTATTTTTAAGTTAGGGAGTGTTAGGGTTAGACTTAGGTTTAAAGGGTTAATAAATTTAGAATAGTGGTGGCGACGTTGGGGACGGCAGATTAGGGGTTAATAAATGTAGGTAGGTGTTGGCGATGTTGGGGGCAGCAGATTAGGGGTTAATAGGTATAATGTAGGTGGCGGCGATGTTAGGGGTGGCAGATTAGGGGTTAATAATATTTAACTAGTGTTTGCGAGGCAGGAGTGTGGCGGTTCAGGGGTTAATATTTTTACTATAGTGGCGGTGATGTCGGGAGCAGAAGATTAGGGGTTAATTATTTTATTTTAGTGTTTGTGATGTGGGAGGGCCTCGGGTTAGGGGTTAATAGGTAGTTTATGGGTGTTAGTGTACTTTTTAGCACTTTAGTTATGAGTTTTATGCTACAGCTTTGTAGTGTAAAACTCATAACTACTGACTTTAAAATGCGTTAGGAATCTTGGCGGTAGAGGGTGTACCGCTCACATTTTGGCCTCCCAGGACAAACTCGTAATACCGGCGCTATGCAAGTCCCTTTGAAAAAAGACTTTATGAAATTTACGAAAGTTGATTTGCGTTAAGGCCAAAAAAGTGTCGGTGCCCCTAAACCTGCAAGACTCGTAATAGCAGCGGGCGTAAAAAAGCAGCGTTAGGATCTGTTAATGCTGCTTTTTCAGCTTACCGCAAAACTCGTAATCTAGCCGTATGTTTCCTATTCTCTATTCGGTTATACATTAAACTAAGGGAGAGATGGAAGGTGGGAGGGATTTTAAGCTCTGATATGGGTTCTTGATCTCCTAGTGTCTGGAAATATATCCCATATTTTATAGAGGACTGTGGACCATCATCATTCCAAAAGAAAATAATTTATCAGATAAGCATAAATTTTGTTTTCCTTAAGACATGAAATACCATCTCTCTGGGCTTTGAGGTCAGCATAGATGGGTGTCCACAAGCCACCAAATTCCACCTCAGCCACCAACTTATGATAATTAATATGTGAGGGCTCTGAAATTGTTTCTTTCTTAAAATCAAATTTGCATGTGACTCTTCAATGTATACAGAGGAATCTCTTCTAAATGAGGCAACACACAACCCCTAGATATCATCATATAATCAGTGTGAAAGGGGCATAAAACATTATACATGAAGTTTAGCATGTTTAAAAGGTCAGAGATTCTGAACCTGCCTCTTTCTAAGACAAAATTTAATCTATAAACTGAGAACTTTCATTTGAAACAAAATAAACTTTTTTGTAAGATGAAGTGTAACCTGTCCCTCTAGATGTTAATGTAAAGTCAGTCTGTCTGCTAAACACAGCATTAAAATATATCTAAAAATAGGTGTACTTTAATTCATGATTGTTTTAATAAAGTTGTTATTACCAAATATTTTGTATTTATATCCCTGCGATCGTACTTTTAATCTTCCTCCTGCCATCTTGGATTATTGCTTGATCTTGTCAAACAATCATTTAATCCCCCCCCCCCAGGGGACCAAAACCCTTTTCTCGACGTCACGCGTCCATAATGTGCTTGCGTTAGAACGCTGTTCTATCACTGATCTCGGACGCGTGTTCACATCTTAACATTTCTTGGTCTTAGTCATTTATTCCTCAACTTTTGGAGCGCAAGGTAAGTAGCGATCGTACAGGGGCTCTTATTTAAAAAGAAATATAATGCGTTCGTAACCCTAAAAGAGAAAACATTATTGTGTATGATATCAAATAACCAATATGAGAATTAGCAATATTGATAAATAATTGATTGTTTAAACATTTGTTTCAAATTTATTTTAGATTGTTGGAAAATTATATATATATATATATATATATATATATATATATATATATATATATATATATATATATTGCTAACATATGAGGAACCTAATAATTGATGCCCAAGTTGAAGATTATACTTACAAGTAAATATCGTAGCAAGTATAGTAGTTTCAAAACTACAGAGGTATGATGTAAGCTGCTGTACTGGCTTCAACGATAGTATTCAATGAATACTATGTTTCTATCCAACTGCATCGGCGAGTAACGCATGCAGGGTTGTACTGATAGCCGGGAGCGCGCATTGCCTCTATGTAAACAGTGGGTGGGACCGCTGTATACGTAACATTCAATAAAATAAGGAAGTTGCAGATGGGAGGAGCTGGTTGATAAAACGGAAGAAAACTGGTAATAAAAATATAATATTTTATTTGATATTTTTGCCCCCAAAAAAAGTGGTGATTTGAATTATATACTAAAAAGGAATTAAGATGTACTTTCAAAGGAGAGAAAATTTCCATTCAATTTAAATTGTTTAAAAAAGTGGTCAAGGAGCATTAAACACCTCTGTTTGTGTAAAATTTATGCTCTGTTCCACAATCCCCTTAGAGGCTTAATCCTGTAACCTAGGTTTTTAAAATGTTGCAAATTGTCAGCTTTATGATTTGCAGCCTTTTTAAAACTTAGGTTACAGGATTTGCTTTTTGGCTTGTGGGAAAAGCAGTTATTTACACAAAAGCAAGAGGAGTTTAACCCTCTCTACAGCAAATTTAAAGGGAAAGAAATTGTGACACTCTATCACACACAAAACATATACATTTAAAGGTAACTATTAATCCATACTGTGCAGCTCCAGCATACTACTGTGGAGCAGCTTCTTCTAAGAAA